>NC_091252.1:31836551-32139310 GCF_042477335.2 Ovis canadensis | reverse complement strand
TTATTCCCAGAGACTATCATTTAATTGGTCAAAATTAGGGCCTGGGCATCAGAATTTGGGGTTGGGAGAATGATGATTCTATGAAATAGTCAGGGTCGATAACCATTACTCTGGTGCAGCACTGAGAGGTCAGGGCAAATCCAGACAGAATCTTACTTCTGACACAAACTACGAGACACACCAAGCAGGGCTCACTGACCTAGAGAGTGGCTGGCCTGCCCACGTGTCTCCAAATCTCCAGGCTCAGGTAGAGCTTGCTTGAGCTTTTGGGTTTTGTTTCCCAGAATGTTTCCTCAACTGTTTTCATGCCCTAGTCAGGAATTTTATGATAAATAGTTACATTAATGAAATGCTCCCAATGCTACTGCTGTTTTCAACCTGAACACTTAAGTTTGTTTCATAAGCCAGTCTCTTTCATGAGTTTCTTCCAAATAAGTTAAGCCATAGGAATAAAGCCAAGAATCTCCAGTGGAAAATTAAGGACAGCCTGGATTTCATGTGCTGAGATACCTCAAAGATTGAACACTTCCTTCTGGAACATCTTTGGTCATAGTGCTAAGGAGACAAGAAGCCTTGAAGAGCCCATTTGCCTGTAAGACTTGATCATGCACAGAAGTGGAAGATAGACATTCACAAGTAAGGGGAGGTAACTTGCAGAATTTACTGAGTTGAGCCTTAAGAGATACTTCTCTGTGTCTAAAAGAAAAATAACGTTATACAAATGTAGTCTAAAAAAAGTTAAAGGACAATTTTCCTGCAGGTGCCTTGGCTTCATACTGAGAATCTGCCAAAGCAATTGATGCAGTCCTCTGGGTTAGACCCCTTCAGCCTGCAGAATCCACCGACCTTGCGGTTATGCACACAAGCTTGTTCACAAAGGAAGACCTCCCACGCTTTTTTTCTTTCACCCCTCCCAGAGCTCCAAAGGGAACAGAGAGAGTGTGGGGGTGTTTGTATAAGGCAGTTCTTGCCTACTCAGAGGGGAAAATTCAGTCTAAATGGTTATGCTTGTTTAAAAAAGTTTTCTTATTTTTAAGAAACACATTTCTGGACCAAATGGTAAGAATTTTCAAAATATTTTGTGTGTGCCCTTTGCTGTTAATATTCATCATTTTTAAATATTGAGAATTTTCTGACTATAAAGGATTTTTCTTTCCTTTTAGTTTTTCCGTCTTCTCTGCTCAACAATGTTACTAACCAGGAAAATGGTCTGACATTCAGCTAACTGTGAGACCAGCCTTCTCTGGAATGCTGTGTGGTGCTGTGCTGTGACTTCCATGGAATTTAATCCCTGTTTACTAAGGGCTTCCACTTATGTTAATACCATATGTTGGAAAAAAGTGAGGTAAGTCAGTAGGCCTCTACCACTAGATTATGAGCTAGCCTTTGAAAAATAGCAATTAACAGCAAAGAAAGATGTTCTGTTGAGGCTTAGTCTGATTCACTTCTCTTGCTTGACTGTGGGATGAGAGGAAGCAGGAATCCTAGGAAGGGGTTGGGGACGGGGCACGTGTGGTGCGTCAGCCCTGAAACCCACATCCACCCTGCTGCTCTAGGAACTGCTCTCTGGCTTGCTCTTCAGTTGCCACCCTGTTGGTCGTGAACCTGACCCTGCTGGTCTGCCCAGACGCTTCTGATGAGTGACCCGGGCTGCCTCTTGGCTTCCTTCCCACCGCTGCTTCAGTTCCCTGTACGCATCACAGGTAAGGGGTGCCTGGCTCCTGGATGCCAGGTAGACTCTGAGGACTCCATTATTTGAGGACTCCGTTGTTTGAGGACCTCAGTTTCCCACTTCAATCTTTTGGGTGCGGATGGGAGCCCATATCATAATGTCTAAATCCTCAAACATCTACTTAAAAATTATTCTAGTATGAAACACTGGCAATACACCTAAAACTTCAGGATAGGGGGATCTTTGTCCCAGAGTCACAACTGTTGGCTATTAAACGGTTTCATGGAGGTGAAATTAGCGGTGGCCCCCAGCACCCTCTCCCTCTTCCCACCCCACAGTGTTAGGATTCCTGGCAGGTTATCCGGGTTACGGCTTTGAGTTGCCTGACGTGGAGAGATTTGAGCTGAGTGTGGAGAGCACGCGTTGCAGAAGAAGGAAGGTGTGTTATCACCTGTGATGCTGACCGCTAACTAGGCACCATCAGAGGTGTGCTCCTGGCCCTGAGGCAGAAAAAGCAGCATGAACTCGTTACCTTTCAAAAGGATCAGCGAAAACCAGTCCTCCACATCAGTGGGAGCTTTTAACGAAGGGCAAGTGTTGCCTAGCCATAGAAATGTTCCAAGGCTCCCTTCATTTTGTGCCATTCAGGCTGCATTTCTTTGTCTATCCCTTTAAGTAAGTGGTGTGTAAAATGCAAGGGTGTGTATCTGTTTATGTATATCTGTGTGTTGTGGGGGTGGGGGGTGCATCGTGGGAACGGAGGCAACTTTAAAACTGAGATTTAAATTTTTATCCTGGTAAGAGAAAAAAAAAAAACAAACAAACAACGTTTAAAGCACAGAAAAAAGCCTCCCCATTTTGTGCACAGAATTAAGATGTCGACATAATCATGTATGTTGTGCCTGGTCCTGGGTGCATTCCATTTAGGCTTACACTCAGAATTGGAAACAGCAACCCACCCCAGTATTCTTGGGTCTTGCTGGTGGCTCAGTTGGTAAAGAATCCACCTGCAATGTGGGAGACCTTGGTTCGATCCATGGGTTGGGAAGATTTCCTTGGGGGAGGGCATGGCACACCACTCAAATATTCTTACCGGGAGAATCCCCATGGACAGAGGAGGCTGACGGGCTATAGTCCATGGGGTTGCAAAGAGTCGGACACAACTGAGTGATTGATTATTACTATAGAATTTTGAAATATGGTGATTTTTGTGGAAGGTACTTTTTTTAAAAGATAAAGTATATTGTTAAGAAAATGAAGGAAGCCAAATATAATCAGAAAAAAAAAAGCAAAAGTAAAATACAGAAGCATAAGGAACAAACTTGTTTGCTTTGTTTTGTTTTTAAGAAGGAAAAAAACACCCTAAGATATACTGATGTTGTCTCTGACTTGAATGGTCTGGTTTAAGTTCACTTAACCCAGGCAGTTTCTCTATTCACATAAAAATATCAGGTCATCTCTGGTAACATTCTCTGAAAAAACGTAGAATGCCAAGAGAAAAGACTGCAAGGGATTTAGAAAAAGAGAAGCAAAAGCAAAACCCCCATAGGATTAGAGGACCAGAACTTTTATGATTGGTTCTTTTATAAGAAATTGAAAAGGAAAACCAAATACTACCTACTGTAGCACAACATCATTTTTGTCTTAGGAGAACTTGGTTATCTCCCTTCCACCAAAGTATCTTTGAGTTTAGTGTTCTAAGAAATGTCTGCCCCACTCCTGCTAATGGTCTAAAATATTTACTTTCAACTAACAATGTGGTTTCACTTGGACTGCTTCCTAGGGGAAACATTTTCTTTTTTTGGAAAGGTTTGCTTACTTGATTATTGTCTGCAAAATGAAAATGCGTAACAATGACAATTCCCTTCTTCAGTACCTTGTAGCTAGCATGCTAAATGGAGCCTGCTACACTATTGTATACAGGAATTCTAGTCTCTGGAACAAAGGAAAACAAACAGTAGCATCCATAAGATGAATAAAAACAAGTAGAGTGTTCACAAGTAAAGTAAGACCCATAAATTACTGCTACCAATTTCCTAGATGGAAAGAATAAGGTTCTTTTTTCCTTTTCCCCATTTGGGAAAGTCTCAGAATGTGTTTTGGAGAAGGCAATGGCACCCCACTCCAGTACTCTTGCCTGGAGAATCCCATAGATGGAGGAGCCGGGTGGGCTGCAGTCCATGGGGTCGCGAAGAGTTGGACACGACTGAGAGACTTCACTTTCACTTTCATGCATTGGAGAAGGACATGGAAACCCACTCCAGTGTTCTTGCCTGGAGAATCCCAGGGATGGGGGAGCCTGGTGGGCTGCCATCTATGGGGTCGCACAGAGTCGGACACGACTGAAGCAGCTTAGCTGCAGCAGCAGGCTGTTTTTTGCACCCGAGTTCCCTTTCTGAGGGGTTGCCTTTGATGGCCGTGCTTTGTCTTTCATTACCCTGTTGTTTCCCCTGGTGGCTCAGACAGTGAAGAATCTGTCTGCAATGCAGGAGACTTGGGTTTGAGCCCTGTCAGGAAGATCCCCTGCAGGAGGGCATGGCAACCCACTCCAGTATTCTTGCCTAGAGAGTTCCACAGACAGAGGAACCTGGCAGGCTACAGTCCACGGTGCTGCAGAGTCGGACACGACTGAGCACAATGGACAAGGACAGGCATGTGAAAACTGAGACAGTCAGTCCATAGTTTGGCTGTGGGTCTGTGGAAGTGGCTTCGTATAAAAACTCTACCCAACAGAGGGCTAGTGACTGGCTGCACTGGCTAGAGGCTCTCTTTTTGGGATTTTGAATGTGAGACACACAGAGAAAATCACAGATTAGATGGTTGGGCAGAAAGCAAAAAATGCCTGGAGTAAATGAGTAAGTAGAAATCAAGAGGTGGCCAGAACTGGGGAGCAGCAAAATCACTGAGATGGAGAGAGAGAAAGAAGAATAAAACGATATTGGTAGGTAGCTGCAACAGCTTAATAACCAGAGTAACTGAGTCACTAAAATGGCAGAAGTCTGAAGTGTGTGTCTGTGTGTGTGTGTGAAGTTGCTCAGTCGTGTCCGACTCTTTGAGACCCCATGGACTGAAGCCTGCCAGACTCCTCTGTCCATGGGATTCTCCTGGCAAGAATACTGGAGTGGGTTGCCATTTCCTTCTCCAGGGGATCTTCCCAACCCAGGGATCGAACATGGGCTTCCCTCATTGCAGGCAGACGCTTTATCCTCTGAGCCACCAGGGAAGCCGTATAATAAACATTCCATATAATTAACTAAATACCCTAAAATTCTCAGGGTACTGACTGGCTACTGAGATGACAAGATAGACTCCATTTCTATTCTTCCATGAGGCCCAGCTGTGGTGTCCCAAACATCCTCACAACAGGCCCCTATAACCTAACAACCCAAATGCTAACAACGTACCAGAGTCTCCCTAACACAATTTTGTTCCATGAGAAGTTTTAGGATACATTTCAAACATTTTCCATAATAAATGGGAATGATTTATTTAAATGATCAATTTTGTCTCTAGCTTCTCAAGATTGTAAAACTTAATCATAAGTGTGTTTGGAAAGCATGAGAAATATTTTTCTGTAACTTAGGAGATGTTTCTTAGATCTTAGACCAGAGAAAGGTACAACTGTGTTTTCTATTTGCCCTTATAATAAACTGGAAGACATATGAGCCCATTAAAAGTGAAATGGGATTGGATTACCTCTTTAATGCTTGCATTTTATAATCACAGTTGACATCAATGTAACAAGAATGAATCTTCTTCTGAAAATTTCTGCACTTCTATAAATCGTGGAAAAAATAAACATTTTAGTAAAATTATCAAGATGAGTTCATTGTCTATTATTCAGTGAGAGTCCAGAGAAGGCAATGGCACCCCACTCCAGTACTCTTGCCTGGAGAATCCCAGGGACAGCGGAGCCTGGTGGGCTGCCGTCTATGGGGTTGCACAGAGTCAGACACGGCTGAAGCGACTTAGCAGCAGCAGCAGCAGCAGTGAAAGCGTTATTTCCCTGTTCAGGATGCTTTTGTAATTCAAATCTTGTTATTGCTGATTTGCTGTAGCGAGCAACTAGAGACTTTTGGAGCACTGCATTTTCACCGTAGTAAATATTACTTGAAATAAGGGGGCTTTTGCAGGTAATGAGAGTTACAGTAAGAGAGGAAGCGAGAGGAAAGAGTCTATTTGGCGATGAATAGGGCCCACTGCCCTCTTCTGGACAGACTAGGAGGAGCAACAGTGTATATGTGTAAAAAAATCTTCAAATACTTTCTAAATTCGTTTCAACAATACTTAACGAACGTCTACAGTGCGCTGGTTTGCCATAGCATGATGGGCCAGACTGCAAGAATGCCTGAAATTATCCTTCCCTTTGAAAAGCTTATAGACATGATGGGGAAATGAAATTCAATATAATTTTTCTGGATAATCTATGTAAGTATCAAGTCAAATTTTATGTGTATTACCGTAACTCAGGAAAACGTCATATTACTTTCATTCATTGTGAAACAGTTTTGTTCTTGTTGGATGGAGAACAGGAATATATATAAAGAAGCTGGCCAGCAGCAAATTCTTGGAAGATTAACAGGCAAAAAACACAGTGAAACTGTGTGTCACAGCCTGATTAAAAGATTGAACTAAAATACAGCCTTGTGTTGCCCTATTTTCATAATAAAGATGTTCTCAGTAAGGTTGATCATGAGTTCCTTCACCTTTCCAAGGTTTCAACTTATACTATTCAAAGTAAAAGATTTCACTTTTGCTTTTCAGAATTTATTGCGAGCACAAAATATGGAGTTCCAATTTTTTCAGCCTAAGGATCAAAATTTCAAGTTTTATAAGTCTGTTTCTATCTTTTATATATTTTATAGCATATTTTCCTCTATTTAAAAATTTCATCTTACTGTGACAACTCCTGTGATGTTTATTCTAGAAAATCATAAATTCCGTCTACACCCCTCAGAGCAACCATCACAATGACATTGACCTAACAGTAAAAAGCTTTCCAGGCTTTGATGAACAGAGTTTACACCAGGCCAACAATTGAAAACACTATCCGTAACACAAAGGCACGGATGCTCTGGGAGAGACTTTGGAAGCTACAGTCAACATACTCAGCTCTTTATGATTACAGTTCTGTGTCCAGAGTTTAGCTAGGGAAAGCAATACCTGAAAATCTGGAAACCACAGCGGGAAGAGGTCTCACCTGATGCATGTGGACATTGACCTTTGGACAAGCTGTATGATTTGCTCAGGGTCACAGAGCAGGAATGTGGCTGAGCAGGATGTGGACTCATATTTAATCTCCATTATATTGAACTTGGTTAGACTACTGCTCCGAATCTGATGAGGATCGGAGCTCCTTATGTTTAAGCTACTCTTAAAGGCAACATTCTAATAATGCTTGTCAGGCCCATCCTTTATGATTATCTTGATTCAAAAATGAAGTTTTTCTCTGATTCGATTATTCTAATAATAAAATTGTTATCATAAATGTGTTTGGAAACCATGAAATACATTTTTGTGTAATAAGGAGCTCTCTTTTAGACCTTAGACCAGAGAGAAGTACAATTTTATTTTTTGACTTGCTCTTATAATAAACACAGGGATGTATGCTGTTAAGTTTAAACTCTCCATTACTACAACTAAAATCATCTAGGGTAACTCTATTGAAAATTCTGCATTTTCATTTTTCTCAGAATGGTGGTCATAATAGGCGAAAAATCTTCAAAGGTATATTTTAGATTTTTATTGGAGTATAGTTGGTTTACATGTATTAGTTTCTGATGTGCAGCAAAGTGATTCGGTTATACGTGTGTGTGTGTGTGTGTGTGTATGTATATTCTATTCAAAGGTCTATTTTAAAGAAAAATTAACTTTTGGAAAAAGCACTGGAACAAAGTCAGAAGAATTAAATTCTAAGCTGGCTTTTTTTCTCTGAAAGCTATACATTTTAAAAATTGAAGTATAGCTGATTTGCACCTTTATATTTGTTTTAGGTGTATAATAGCTATTTGTATTTTAATAGATTATACACCATATTATTAAAAATATTTTCTATATTTCTTGTGCTGTACATTACATCCATGTGACTTATGGATTTTATGACCGATAGTTTGTACCTCTTAATCCCCTTCAACCATTTCCTCCCTCCTCTCATATCTCCCTGCTCTGGCAAACACTAGTTTGTTTGCTGTATCTGTAAGTCTGTTTCTTTTTTGTTATGTTTGTTCATTTATTTTGCTTTTTAGATTCCACATATAAGCAAAGTCATACACCATTTGCCTTTCTCTGTCTGACATCTCACTTAGCATAATATACTCTGGGTCCATCCATGTTGTTGCAAATTGCAAGATTTTATTCTTTTTTATGGCTGAGTAGTAGTCTATTATACACACACGTGTGTGTGTGTTTCACATCTTCCTTATCCATTCATCTATTTAGGGGCACTTAGTCGGACATGACTGCGGTGACTTAGCAGCAGCAGCAGCAGGTTGCTTCCATCAGAGAAGGCAATGGCACCCCACTCCAGTACTCTTGCCTGGAAAATCCCACGGACACAGGAGCCTGGTGAGCTGCAGTCCATGGAGTCACTAAGAGTTGGACACGACTGAGAGACTTCACTTTCACTCTTCACTTTCATGCATTGGAGAAGGAAGTGGCAACCCACTCCAGTGTTCTTGCCTTGAGAATCCCAGGGATGGGGGAGCCTGGTGGGCTGCTGTCTATGAGGTCACACAGAGTTGGACACGACTGAAGTGACTTAGCAGCAGCAACAGCAGGTTGCTTCCATATCTTGGCTACTGTAAACAATGCTGCAATGAACATAAAAGTGCATATATCTTTTCTAATTAGTGTCTTTATATTCTTCAGGTAAATACTGGAGTGAAATTGCTAAATCTTATGTTAGTTCTATTTTAATTTTTTTAGGAATCTCCATACATAATGAAAATAGTGACTGCATCAATTTAGATTCACATCAACAGTTAAACTGGCTTTTCTTCTTTATGTGTTTGTGGTGACATCATCTAAGTCTTAATTACATCGTCAGTAAAATGAGGCTAATGACAGATGCCTTTTTACTTCACACGGTTCTTGTAATAGAAAAATAGATAATAGGTGGAAATTACTTTGAGCTTTTCTGAAGAAAAGCTCTGTATTACTCACGTTTTAAAATATTGTATGCTGTTGCATATCACATGTTATAATGCTGCTAATTATTATATATTGTCTTAAAATTTGTAGTTGTATTAAGTACACCTGTATATGACAAAAATAACATTAGAAATTCATACATGTTTAATGTTTCAGGAAGTTGAGTTCATAATTAGCCTATGTCCTTTTTTCTATAAAATGTAAGGCTGACTAAAAGATTCTTTGGATTAATGATTTGGTGTCTGGCACGAGATTTCTTCTCCCACCACTAGATGGCGCAATTTAAGGGTTCAGTTCAGTCGCTTAGCCGTGTCCGATTCTGCGACCCCGTGGACTGCAGCACGCCAGGCCTCCTTGTTCATCACCAACTCCCTGAGTATACTCAAACTCATGTCCATTGAGTCAATGATGCCATCCAACCATCTAATCCTCTGTCGTCCCCTTCTCCCACCTTCAGTCTTTCCCAGCATCAGGGTCTTCTCCGATGAGTCAGTTCTTTACATCAGGTGGCCAAAGTATTGGAGTTTCAGCTTCAGCATCCTTCCAGTGAATATTCAGGACTGATTTCTTTTAGGATGGACTGGTTGGGTCTCTTCACAGTCCAAGGGACTCTCAAGAGTCTTCTCCAACACCACAGCTCAAAAGCATCAATTCTTTGGTGCTCAGCTTTCTTTATAGTCCAACTCTCACATTTATACATAACTACTGGAAAAACCATAACTTTGACTAGACGGACCTTTGTTGGCAAGGTAATGTCTCTGCTTTTTAATAAGCTAAGTTGGTAAAGACTTTCAAAAGAATTTGTCAGAAGCCTAGTGACAGAGTGACAATCTGTTGTGTGGAAAAGATGAAATGAAGAAAGCTAGAGAGGGGAAAATGTTAATATCCAAAGTTAAATAGTCCCCTCTCAGAGGCAGAGGCATAAGATCAAGAGACGTGCAGTCTTTCACTAACCAGCTCTTTGGAGAATCACTTCACTTGTATGGGCATAGATTTCTTCATCTAGTCAATTTCCTTCAAATGCATCCTCTTTCTCTCTCTCCTTGTTTGGAGCCAGCACAACAATCATGAGTTCTGCGGAAGCCATGACATCTCAGTATACAGTAGGTACTCGGAAATAACGATGGCAGTGTTCTGTACAAGTGCATGGTCTGAGAGGGCAGCCAAACGGAAGTCACACCATTAGGTTCTGTTCCCGGTCGTGCTGTGCCCCAGGGCAGCATGTGACTAGGTGAACTCCCTCTGACCTTGCCCCACTTCCCTATAACACCAGCTCTGGAACATTTTACACTTGCCTCCTCCAGGAGAGTTTACAAGGGCTAATGAGATAATGCTACCGAAAGCCAAACCTTTTAACAAAAGCTACTAATTATCAGCAAAGCATCAGTGGCTGAGTATAAAGTCTGACCCATCAGCTGAGTTAAAATGCTCTTGAACTGGGTGACCTCATCCCCACATGTAAAGGAACACTTTGCTGGGGAGGTGGAAATGATCAAGGGGGAGGAAATCAGGTCTTTGAAGGAAAGTGCAAAGGCACTTGCACAGACAGCCCCTCTGCACAAGAGAAGGGTAAGGGTGACAGACCACTTTCTTCATTAATAAGGAATCTTGTATGGGAGTGAAAGTGGATTTTTTTCCCAATCACTGAGGACAGGAGAGGCTGACAAGAATTTACATGACATTGGAAAGACCAAAAAGACAAACTGTTTAGAGAAGAGATATTAGAGAGTGGATGTTGCACATGTTCTTAGTTTTATATCAGACAGACCTGTTTCTCTTAAGTCTTTTTTTTACAACAAGCCTCTAGAACTTACTTTTTTTTGGGAGGGGGGTTGCTGCATGGCATAGCACATGAGATCTTAGTTGCCCAACCAGGGATCAAACTTACACACCCTACTTTGGAAGCATGGAGTCTTAACCACTGGACCATCAGAAAAGTCTCAGAGAGCTCATTCATCTTGCTTGACTGAACCTTCAGGCCTGTTGATTAGTAATTCCTCATTTCTCCCTTCCCTCAGCTGCTGGCAACCATCACTCTACTCTTTGATTCTGTGAATTTGACTATTTTAGAGACTTCATATAAGTGGAGTCATACCAGATTTGTCATTCTGCAACTGACTTCAACCATGTTGTTGCGCATTGCAGAATGTCCTTCTTTTTAAAGACTGCATAGTATGCTATTGTAGTATTGATCACAGTATATAGTCATCAGCCAATCAGCTTTCAGGTTGTTTCCTAGAGTACAGGAGTGCCAGTATCTTTTCAAGACCCTGATTTCAATTCTTTCTGGTAAATATCCAGAAGAGGCATGGTAGGTCATATGGTAATTGTATTTTTTAATGTTTTGAGGAACTTCCTTACTATTTTCCATAGTGGCTGTATTTTGTATTCCCACTGATAGTATGCAAGGGTTCCAATTTCTGAGCATCTTCAGCAGCATTAAAAAAAAAAAAAACACAAAACCAGCCATTCTGGCAGTTGTGAGGTTATATCTTATTGTGGTTTTGGTTTGCATTTCCCTGACAATTAGTGACTGTTTTCATATACCTCTTGGCCATTTGTATATTTCCTTTGGAGAAATGTCTACTTAGGTCCTTAGCCTATTTCTTAATTAGGTTATTAGTTTGGCTTATTTTTTAAAATTAGAGTTATAGAAATTTCTAATGTATTTTGGAGATTAATTCCTTATCGGATAGGTGGTTTCAAATATTTGCTCTAATTCCACAGGTTATCTTTTCACTCTGTTGATTGCTTACTGTGCAGAACCTGTTCAGTTTGGTGTAATCTCACCTGCTTATTTTGCTTTCGTTGCCTGTGCTGTTGATGTCGTATCTATGAAATCATTGTCAAGACCAATGTCATGAGACTTTCCCCTATAGTCTGTTTCAGGAGTTTTAGAGTTTTGGATTTTACGTTTTTTTTAATCCATTTTGAGTTGGTTTTGTGTATGGTATAAGATGAGGGTCCAGGTTCATTGTTCTGTGCTTTCTCAGCATTATTTGTTGAAGAGGCTGTGCTTTTTCCATTGCCTTACTCAATAGTGAAAACCAAGGGCTTGTCTTCTAAGATCAGGAACCAGGTAGGGCTGCCTGCTCTTACTACTTCAACTCAACATAGTACTACTGGAAATCACTAAGAACAATTAGGCAAGAAAAAGAAAGAAAACACACCCCAACTGGATAAGAAGTAAAACTCTCTTTTTGCAGATGATATGATCTTATACATAAAAATCCTAATGACTATACAAAAAACTGTTAGAACTAATACATAATTTCAGTAAACTGCAGAATACAAAACCGACATACAGAAATCAGTACTGTTTCTATACACTGACAATGAACTATCACCCGTCAAAAATAAAAAAGAAAAAGTCCATCTATAGTAGCATCGAAAAAGGATGAAATTCCCAGGAATAAACCTAACTAAGGAGATGAGAGACTTGTATACTGAAGACTGCAAAACATTAATAAAAAAAATTAAATAAGACACAAAAAATAGAATTACATTTTATATTCATGGATTATAAGACTTGCTATTGTTAAAATGTCCATACTACCAAGTGATCTAATGATGCAATGCAATCCTTATCAAAATCCAAATGGCATTTTTTTTTTTACAGAATAGAATACAACCGTGCACGTTTATACATTTCAAGTATTTACTTTCCATTGAAACAGCTAGTATTCTTGTAGCATTGCCCATAGCAGTGATTTAGTGAAAAATTATTTCATTTTTCAAATTACTGCTTCAGTATCTTAGTTACCATCTGCAAATATGGAAAGAAAATGCTTTTAACCTGTTTAGTGGTATAATAAACTGACTACGCTAGGACTGGAAGACCTGGATTTTAATTTCAACTATGTGATTCACTAGTCACAAAATAATGAGAGTAATAATAATAATATGTTAGAACATCTTTCATTTGGTTGTGGTTTTTGGTGTATAATTTTTTTTCGCATATACTATATTCAGTTTTTATCATATTCTTTCTGGAGCTCAGATTTCTTAACTGGAAAATGAGGACAATAACTCCTACCCTGTCTACCTCACAGAGATACTTTAAGCATGAAAGACAAAAAGTATGCAAAATTGCTCTTAGAATCACAAAGCTCTATGTCAAACCATTATCACCACTTAGATGAAGAGTCAGTATAACAATGTATAACTATGTTAAGAATGAGAAGAAAGGAAAATGATACTGACTTAACTGGTCAGTTGTGTGAACTGGAGGCAGCTTACTGACTCCATCAATATCTCATATCCATGCCTATTCTCTAGGGCTCCCACAAATAGACAGCACCAGGTTAATAACCATAAGGCCTGCAGATTAAATGAATTCTGGCTAAGGATTCATTTCCTAAACTTATACCCAAGAAATCTGAGCTTGTGCTGGACGATTCAAAGTTATTTCTTATATATAAGGGCTATGAAAGTTCTTAGAGCACATGCATTTACAGGAAGCTTATTTTTTCCTTTGGGGAAAACATTGTTCTGGGAACAAAATGACTACACTAATATTCTCTGAGCTAACGAAAGGTTACCTCCTTCCATGTGCTGAAAATGATTATGCAAAGAAATTAGTTTGGGGCATACGTGTTACATGCACTTTAAGTTGCTTCAGTCGTGTCCGACTCTTTGTGATCCTACGTATCATAGCCCACCAGGCTCCTCTGTCCGTGGGATTCTCCAGGCAAGAATACTGGAGTGGGTTGCTATCCCCTTCTCCATACCCTTATACCTGTTATAAGGCTGCCTTTTATACTGCCTTTCTGTTTGCCTTCTCAAAACATTTTTCCCAGTGTGGGATGTACACGCCCCACATGCGGCCAGAAAAATCAATAGATGTTTAAAAGCCTGGAAGCATTTATCTCTGTTCACAGTAGCTTTATCTCTGTGCAGAAATAAAATGCGTTTTGATCAGAATTCCTTCTCTTAGTACCTAGTAACAAATACAGTTGAAACCCATTCAATTGGAGAAGAAAACCACCAAACAGGAGCAATCAAAAATTTTCAAAACATACTGCCAAAGCTAAAATGCACTTACCTGAGCAATTATGTCTGCAATTTCTGAATAACTGTGGCATCTTCCCACACAAGATCGAGCCAAAAAGTCCTCTACCAGCCGTGTTCCAATACCGTATCCCCTGTGGAGGAAGGGAAAGAGTGTGCTCTGAAAATAATATTTGAGACATTAGTGAAGTCCCTCCGTCTTCCAGCATGGATTCATCTGTTAGGACGTTTGTAAATAAATAATAAAGTAAACCAAACTTGACAGGTCAAATGGCAATTTGGCAGGGGGTTCCTTATGACATGGCCCATAGAGTACAACTCATCCAGGAAATTTTAACTAGTCTCCTTTAAGCAAAAAAGTCTGAGGAGTGAAGGCTGACCCCAACTTGACAGTGTAAATTAAAATTAAAAGAGGTTGGTGTTTGCAGCCTAATGTGTCTCATTGGCAGCTAGCTTTCTCATCACTGGCCATTATCAGAAACAGAATGAGGCTCTAGCTGACTTGTCTGCTGCAGCAGACCACTTGTCTGTGGTATCTAGATGCTCATCTTTTCTTAGCATAGTTTCCATGGTAGGAGAGCAGGTATGTCTGGGATTGGTTCTGGAAGGAGTAGAAGAAGGGAATGGAGAAATAATTTATTTGTGTGCCATTTAGTTTTCAGCTACACTGAAGTTTAGTGAACAGAACAAAAAAAGCAAAGTTCCGAAAGTCCATTTTTAAAAAACTGTAGGCAAATTAAATGTATGGGACTTGGGAGAAGGTATTTGTGTTATGTGTTCACTCTATCTCACAACAGATGGTTTGAGTGGTACCTAAAGCACAATTCTGCAAGCATTTTATTGAGATGTGATAATATATCCAAGCAGACAGATTCAACAAGATAGACCTAAAACTTTCAATCTGCTTGAGAAATTATGAACTTAACAGTGGAAATAAAAGAAAGAAGACTGTTTTTGCTTACTAACTGGCACAAAATTGGTCTTTTAATGTCACAGCCGCATGTCCATGGACTAGTGAAACAATTTGAACAGGTCAACAGAAGGCTCAACAAGTCAAAAGACATCACAGTCTGTACGGGGCTATATTTGTTCCATAGGGTTTGAAAAGGGTGGGAGTGGATATACAGTGACCAGTCAACTGGGAGAGGGAGGTGGATTTGATGTCAAAGTGATTTACTAAATCTATGAGGTTATCTGTTTATATTTCTGAGTAGATAGAAATATTCAATTTAGCTTACTTGCCTTGTAAGAAAAATGCTTTGTGATTCTAGCCAGGAAGTTCACATTGAAAAGACTTTTAAAAGACAGAAACAATAGAAATCCTTGTACCAGGATTTTAGGAAAAAATGTTTCTAGTGTTTTCCATATTATGCGTATCTGCAGGCTCAGCTACTAGGACACGTAATAGAAAGGCAGAATGTTGTAGTCAGTGCATCTTGCTTTGGTCAAAGGATGTATTTCTCCAAAGCAGATATTTTATACATCAAGTTAAAAATGTAAGATGCTTTCCACAGAAGCTATTAAAAAAATCCAAATGAGAATTATTGTTTTTCTTACGGCAAGGCCTTCTTACAGCCTCTCAAAATGCATTCTTTAACTAATATTTCATTCTTGTTTATTAAAATATGCACCCAAGTGGCTACCTATAGGTATTTTGGGGGGGTCAAATAAATGAGTGTCTTCATTTTATGCTGCTGTTCTACAAAACAATGGAAATTTAACAAGTTAAATAATCTGACTTCTAAAAATATTTTATCATGTGTTTAAGAGTAAAATATAAAATAGCTTAAAAAGCTACCACTGTTATAGACAATTTAGCTGAGGAAGTGCTCCTGACTAATTAAGAAGAAATTTTTAAAAAGAATATGTGGACCAAAATGAACAGAACTTAGAACAATGAAAAAGAACTTTCTGATAGAAAAAGGATAAGCATATAGAATGGGAGGAAAGCAAGAGCTCACAAAAAAATCTTTCAAGCTTTTCTGAATGTTGTCTTTTTTCTGTATTTCAATCAAAAATACAATGAGCGTTTTAAAAGAGGTCCAAAATGCTCATCCACACTAAATTTCCTCTTCAAACTTTCTAATGAAACCTTCTAACTAGTACAAATTTTCCAGTCATTGCTCTGTTAGAAACCTTTTAAGGATCATAATAAAGAGATTCAAGTATGTTTATAGATGTTTTATTATTAAGCAGTAATATAATACTCATATAATTGTTCTGAAAATTAAAGGCTGAATTAGTGTAGGAGAAATGTCTATTAATAAAGGAGAATGGACTTTTATTTTAAAAGGAAAGAATGAGTTCTTTATTTAATATGTTTTTAAGTAAAACAGAGTAATGTTAAACGTGTTCAGATAATAAAAACACTACGTAAGAAACAGTAAACCTCCCTTATATCCATAATCTCCTGCCCTCCCCTCCGGTTCTCTCAGGCAACTACTATTAGCAGTCTTTTCACAGATCCTTCCATAGATAGTCTGTGCTTACAGAAACACATATTTACACCAGAAGAAATTACGCTAGAACAGAAGACTTGAAAAGAAATGTGATGACCCACGATATTCTTTAAAGAGCAATTTCAGTTTTACCGGGTCTTTTGCTTACAGATCACTAGCAAAGAAATGATTTCTAATGAAAAAGAAAATGTTGCATGATTGATATTCATGGAATAAAAGCCCCTTCTTGTTGCTTTAGGCTTTAAAGTGAAGTCGCTCAGTCGTGTCTGACTCTGCAACCCCATGGACTGTAGCCTACCAGGCTCCTCCCTCCATGGGATTCTCCTGGCAAGAGTACTGGAGTGGGTTGCCATTTCCTTCTCCAGGGGATCTTCCCGACCCAGGGATCAAACCCAGGTCTCCCACATTGCAGGCAGACACTTTAACCTCTGAGCCACCAGGCTTTAGGCCTTATGGCAACACAAGTGGCAGTTATTAGAAATTATGTTCCTCTCTAGGTGGGATTTGTTGACATGGAAGAGCAGCTAAAATGGAGCAAGACAAGTCAAAAGAGGAAGACCAACTACATTCCACAAGAATAAAAAACTTCTACTCACATTGTATCTAAATATTTATTCACATCTTCATCTTTTTCATAATCCTTACAGAGTTGGGCAACCAGAGCTCCATAGGTGAGGACAAAGAGATCTTTATTCTGGGGAAAAAAGAGATAGTTTTATGTTATTGGCAAAGTTATGGGAAATATACTACTGGTCCTTTATGAAAAATTTTCTAGCCAAAAGCAGCCTTTGAGATCATCTGTTCCTTTCTTCCATCCCCTTCCCCACTAAGTGTATGTGCTCAGTTGTGTCTGACAGCTGCAATAATTTTCACTTTTGAGAACAAATTGTACCTATATTTGAATACATTGCTGGGGGAGAAAGAGCTCTGAAATAAATTTCTTACCATGAGAACATCTTTCTATGCATTTGCTTGTACAACTTACAATACGTTTTCATGGAGGAAGTTTTTTAAAATACTAATGGCTAATATAAATTCTTATTGTTCTAGAATGGCCTTTGGTATATTTTGACCATGTTTTCACTTGGAAGGAAAAATTGGGTAAGATATCTCATGAGTCTGCACAATCCCTAATAGGTTTCAGATCTGCTAAGGAGACCACCAGGCTGAACCCAACTATAGCAACAAATTTGGAGTTTTTCTTTATACTTAGAGAAAAAAGGAGAATTTTCACTTTTCTTATAGATCTCTAAAATATGTAATATTTTTCAGAATAAATTAAAAATGAAAAGTAAAACAGAATAAATTGGGTTTAGTTTACCAAAGATATGTTGAAAATATGGAAAAAAGAAAACACTAAGTTCAATCAATCCTTTTTAAGAAGTTTCTTTGGTTCACTGCAGAACTATTTACAACAGGTAGGACATAGAAGCAACCTAGATATCCATCAACAGATGAATGGATAAAGAAGATGTGGTATGGATATACAATGGAATATTATTCAGCTATAAAAAGGAATGAATTTGAGTCAGTTGTAGTGAGGTGGATGAACCTAGAGCTTGTTATACAGGGTGAAGTAAGTAAAAAAGAGAAAAACAAATATTGTATATTAACACATATATATGGAATCTAGAAAAATTGTACTGATGAACCTATTTGCATGGAAGGATTGGAGACACAGACATAGAGAACAGACTTGTGAAGACAGTGGAGGAAGGAGAGGGTGGGACAAATTAAGAAAGTCAAGAATACTGAAGTGGGTTGCCATGCTTCCTCCAGGGGAACTTCCCAACCTATGAATTGAACCTGAGTCTCCTGCATTGCAGGAGGATTCTTTACCAGCTGATCTACCAGGGAAGCCCCATATATACACTATCATATGTTAAAAAGATACCTAGTGGGAAGCTGCTGTATAACACAGGGGCCCCTGCCTGGCTCTCTGTGATGACCTACAGGGGTGGATGGGGGCTGGGAGGTAGGCTCAAGAGAGGGGGGGACATATGTATAATTATGACTGACTCACATTGTTGTATGGCAGAAACCAACACAACATTGTAAAGCAATTATCCTCCAATTAAAAAAAAAAAGTTTCTTTGTTTTGCATCTGCTATTGAAAACAAAGAAATAGAAGAGGATATCTGAGATAATTTACTACAATTCCCTCAGTCTTTCAGAGCAGGGAATGAGGCCTCAGGAGGAGCGAGTTACTCGCCCAGCTGGCCATGACTGGCAGAGCCCGGGTGGAGTCTAGGACTGCAGGCTCCTCTCCGTCATAGCAGTTTCCTTTGAGGTGCACAGAAGGCACTGCCTGGAGTAGAGGTGAGTGGGAGAGCGAGGTAGGAAGGCATACCGTTGTCAAAAATAATCTCATTTTGTGCATAATCTTATATTTTCATGAAAGATCAAATATGGATTCCAGATTAGAAGAGGTGTTTTTACCTGCAGGCTCAGGTATCTTGTATAGCACAACATGGAGGGAAAGATAAGGCCTGATAATATGTATTCAATTATTTTTTCTTAAATAAGAAGTAGAAATGACTCAGAAAACCAATAAAATAGTTTATTCTACCAAGTGGCTTCTTTGAAATGTTATATGATATTGATCCAAATACCTCCAAAATAGACCCAATACCACCGTGTCCATTCTCTTATGAGAATGGTTTATTATGATAAATATGTTTCTTTAATTGGGTACAGTATTTATTATAACTTGATAAATTTTAAATCAAAAGAATTCAAATAGTATGTGGTGCATAGGGACATAACTTCTGTTGAAAAGCTAAATCAAAATGTCATAAACATGTGTAGAATATACATTAAATAATTAACTGACATTAGACACTAATGGACACAATTCAGGCACAGGAAAAAAATGAGTCCATTAATATTTCTAGTAGGAAACCAATGATGTAAAGCATGTGATTTAAACAAAAATATTTGTTAAACAAACCACTGAAGGGTCATCATGTATTCAGTTTTAATTCCATTCTTATTTAAACCTTCCAAGAACCTAATTATGAGTTCAAATATATCTTAAAGGCAATCTTTTTAGTATTGAGTTTTTGATGACCTAGTCCTACTTAATGTAATATAAAATCATCTATTTTGTATATATTTCATTTCCTATTTCATGAAGTATGAAATCCAACCAGTTACAAGTATGAAACACAAAGAACTGCTTGATCTTTTTACTTTTACCGTTAGAGATAGAAGAAAAATTTGACACTTCTGTAGAACTGCCTGCAAATTATACAAAAAATATCTGCCTTACATATAAGGAGCCACAGCAGAAGATAAATCACTGTTAAAAACCAATATGGCAGTGTAAGAATAAGCAAAGTTGAAGGGGAGAGAGAAGTGAATGAATGCGGTTGTTGCTGCCAGCAGTAAAACAAAAGAATTTGAAAAATAGAGAAAATGAGATAAAATTATACTTATCTATGTGCCATAGCTTCAACATTGTGCCCATTTATAATTAAGGTTAAACTGAAAAAAAAATGACATTTTCTTTTCTTTCCTCTCTCTCTCTCTGGTGGGTGGATAGTAATTATGTTTTACTTCTAGCTGAGTTTCAAGCTTGGTTCCCATAAAGGCCAGTGTTCTTCATTGTGTTTCATGATCAAAGACTGTATCTTGAAAAACATGTCCAGAAGGGTCTCAGATTGATCACAAGAGAGATCAATATAAATCTATCATCACAGTTTTAAAAACATAAAAATCAATCTTTTTTTACATAAAAAATAGAACACCATTAATTATTTCAGGAGGTTTTAGATATATCAAGATAAAAATGTGTTTTAACTGATATATAAATTAAGTGACTTAGGTATAATATGAAGCACATACAATATTTTTCAGTATTTGAGGATTCCCATTAAAAAAATGAAGATTCCAGACTGGGATCTGCAGCCATTTCCAACTGGGGTGTACATGGGTTAGTCATACAATCCTAAGCATTCACGCCCAGAGTTACTTTTATGCAATGCCCTTGAGTCTGCTGAAATAATTAACAGAGTTTTAAACTTAATGATGAATTTTCACATCTGTAACTTCTGAATGCCTCTAAATCATAATAAAAGAGAGTTAAAGAAAAACACTTATCCAAATCTAATCCTCAAATAGTTTTAAAAATAACTCTGAACTTGGAATATACAGGAAAGATAAGAGCCCACACCAAGTCACAATAATAATCATATTTAAGACTAGAAAATATATTTTAAAGGCAATCTTTTTAGTATTGAGTTTTTGATGACCTAGTCCTACTTAATGTAATATATAATCATCTATTTTGTATATATTTCATTTCCTATTCCATGAAGTATGAAATACAACCAGTTACAAGTATGAAATACAAAGAACTGCTTAATCTTTTTACTTTCACTGTTAGAGATAGAAGAAAAATTTGACACTTCTATAGATATAATTCGTCAGAAAAGAAGACTTTAAAATACGTATAAAGAATTGATTATTCTCTCACAGTATGTAAAAGATCATTGTAACTATTCCCAGAAGTGTCATTCATGTTTCTCTCCACAAAACACCCCCTTTGCTGCACTGAAAAAGTCTACTTAATAGCATCACCTTTCAAAATAATTCAGAAATCACTTGGGAAAACACTTTCTCTAAAGCAAGAAAAAAAAATCTCTTTGAGAATATATTTATAAAGAGATCTTACTATTTTATGGTATTCTGGTCTTCTGTGTGCAGGACGAGACATTGTGCCTGGCAGGTGAAGAAAGTTCACCGATCTTTGTCCTTTCACGTTGCTTCTGTAAGTTCCTCCTTGCTCTGAGACTCGGGTGCTGCTTCTGCACTCGGCTGCTTTTGCCCTCGGCTGAACTGGAGAGGAAAACAATCGTAGATAGGACTGTCTTATAGCCCAGTACAGTGCCTGCAATCAAATACTGCTTCACTTGTGGGGACGAGTTGTAAACTAAAGACATAAAAGCTGAGAGTGAAAAGTCAGACCAGAAGCACTAGCTACTGAGAATTCTTTGGCCCAAGGGAGTATAAGAGTGGTGTTTTGTTCTCAGGCCAAAGCATTGTTTTAAAATCACAAACATAAATCTTCACAATCCAAGATAGATCTAAATGTTAGCATTGTTTAGTCTTTGTATTGATTGTTGTGTGAATTCGAGAAAGGATCAGCAATTTATAGACACTAAATCCTGGATTCAAACCTAATTGACAACTCTAATGGGTTTCACTTTATCCCCCAAATAATAAGTATGAAAGATCCCCACTTAGTGTGATTACAAATCCAAATTTGATAACTTTTTCTTTTCCATAAGCAGCCATTTAACGTGTGATAGAATTTGGGTGATAATATTTTCTTACAAAACTGTTGCCCAAAATGAATGTTCTACAGTTTAATAATGTATAATGATTCTGGCAGAGAAAGCAAGCCCTTAGCTTTCTTTTGAAAGTACCTAATATATTAGCTATTGAAGGCTGTTTTATTTATGCAGAAGTAGAGATACCTCAAGTTAAAAACAAGAAACCTTCTCATCTTGACAACTGCAGGGTTCAGAGGATCGAAACTATTCCAGAAATAGAAGCATAAAATTCAGTTTGAGAAAGTAGTTTCCTATTTCTTACAGCCTGAGTTGATTAGCTTTATGTGTTCTGGAAAATTCTTGCTATATAGTGACAGACTGCTGACTACTTTGGAGAACAGTGTAATGTAGTTCAAAGAGCCTAGGTGGCTTTGGAAGGCTCAGGCTTAGCTGCGTTTCTACCATTTACTGGTTGTGTCACCACGGGCAAGGCATTTTATTGCTATTTGGATCTGTTTTCACATCTGGAAAATGGCAATAATAGGCCCACCTCACAGAAGAATTGTATCAAAGAGATGATGTGTCCTGTAAACCGACTCTTGGCAACCCCATGGTCTGTAGCCTACCAGGCTCCTCTGTTGATGGGATTCTCCAGGCAAGAATACTGGAGTGGATTGCCATTTCCTTCTCCATTATAATGTACTATACAAACATGAATTACTGTAGATGATTTTTGTAGGTGATACATCAAATAGAACACTGCAATATTTAAGGTATTTCTATTAGTGCTTTTGTTCCAGGACACCATTAACAGGAAGAGCGGTTTTGCTGGGTTGTGAAGTGTGGGACTTTTCAGTAGCACATTTTAATAGCATCTTATGTTTATATTAACTGTACAGTTTACAACATGTTTTCCATTTTCTTTGGTGGTGGGGGTTGTCATTAAGTTGTGTCTGACTCTTGTGACCCCATGGACTATAGCCCTCCAGACTCCTCTGTCCTTGTGATTTCCCAGGCAAGAATACTGGAGTGGGTTGCCATTTCCTTCTCCAGGGTGTCTTCTGACCTAGGAATTGAACTCACATCTCCTGTGTCTCCTGCATTGGCACACTAAGCCATCTGGTCTCATTTTAACTTAATTACACCCTTGAAGTATTCAGTACTGTAATCGTGACATTTTAAAGGATAGAAATCTAAAAGTCAGAGCTTAAGAAATTTGTTCAAGATTAGCTGATACTAAAGCTGAAGCTCCAATATTTTGGCCATTTGATGCTACGAGCTGACTCGTTAGAAAAGACCCTGATTCTGGAAAAAATTGAAAGCAGGAAAAGGGGATGACAGAGGATGAGATGGTTGGATGGCATCACCGATTCAATGGACATGAGTCTGAGTGAGCTCCGGGAGCTGGTGATGGACAAGGAAGCCTGGCGTGCTGCAGTCCATACGGTCACAAAGAGTCGGACACGACTGAGTGACCGAACAACAACAACAAGCTGGAAAGTGGATAACAAAGAGGAATTGCACTAAATCCCCTGACTCCAAATCAGCAATGTCTTTTTTTTATTTTCACTGCTCATATGCTACTTACGTTAGAGCAAAATATTTTAGAGGTCGACTCACAAAATCTCAGAAGGTATGCTGACAGTATGTTGCAGGGCCCAGTTTGAGGGTAATTCTGGGTTCTAGATGAAAGATCCAGAGAAAAACAGAAAAAGTCTGTGTACTTGGTGGGAGGTGAATGATGATACAGGAACTGATTTCACTAAACTAATGCTGTGGTGACATCAGGGGCACTGGGAGAATTCAGGACATCCTGGATTCATTAGAAAAAGCCAGGACTTCCCTCGTGATCCAGTGGATAAGACTCCACCTACTGATGAAGGGCACTCAGGTTCAATCCCTGGTCTGGAAAGATTTCATATGCCAAGGAGCAACTAAAGCCCATGTGCTACAACTCCCCCAACACCTGCCCCCCATCACCCCCACCCCCAGAGGATGCTCCACACAAGAGAAGCCACCCTAAGGGAACCCACTGAAAAGAAGAGTAGCCCCTGCTTGCAGAAACTGGAGAAAGCCCGTGAGCAGCAATGAAGACCCAGAGCAACTACAAATAAATACATAAATACATAATTTAAAAAAGAAAACCCCAGCTCTTTCCTGGGTGGTTGGGTCTCCCCCCCTCCCACCCCTGCAGCCAGGACCACGGGGCTTAAGGTAGGAGCCCCTGCCTGGCGGGCCTGTGCAAAAACACAACCGACACAACCACAGCTCTGGTGCTCAGACCCTGAAATCTACTTGCCTTCAGCAGCTCTTCCGATCCGAGCGAGCCTTGCATTCCCCAGGCTCTTTCTTTTTATGCAAAACCATCCTTCACTTAAATAGAGAGGAAGGCACAGAGACTGTGTTTCAAACAGGTTGCTGTTGTTTAGTGGCTAAGTCAGCTCCGACTCTTTGACGACCCCACAGGCTGTATGATTCTACTTTTCTGCCTTGGCAGCAAATTAGGAAGAGCAATCAGTTCAAAAGAATGCCGAAGAGGAAAGTTTCCCTCTTTCGTTAAGTATTCTTTCTGTAACTGAGGACTGAATTTGGAGCCTGGGTTGGAAGAATGACACATTCATCAATCTCATCTTATCTGCACAGCAGCCAATCAACACAAGTAAGTGGTGAACTGGGCCACCCCCTATACCGGCCTTTGAAGAAATACCCGGGCAGCTGAGTAGAGAACTGGGGAGAGGCAAAGAGGAGGACGCCTATGGATTTGTCAGCAGTATATTTACTATGTGAGCTCATCCACAAACTCTCAGACACGGCAAAGCCACTTCAAATACTATAACGTCTGGTCCAGGGGCTTGTCATCGTTTTGCAGCTTCTTTTTCTATTTAAGCCTGCTTCTGGTGTTTAAGTGAATTTCTTTTCATAAAATAAGTATTAATTTGCTCAGCATCCCTACCCCTCTGAGGACAGCACTGTCTCTCAGACCTGATTCCCCATACTGGTGTTACCTGTGTGTGCTCAGTGAATGAGCTAGGGTATTCCTGCCAAGGGGTAGATGCTTTATGTTGGTTAGACAGGCAGCGGGCTTCCCTGTGGCTTAGATGGTAAAGAATCTGCCTGCAATGCAGGAGACCTAGATTCGATCCCTGGGTTGAGAAGATACCCTGGAGAAGGAAATGGCAATCCACTCCAGTATTCTTGCCTGGAAAATCCCATGGACAGAAGAGCTGGGCAGGCTACAGTCTATGGGGTCGCAAAGAGTCAGACACGACTGAGCCTTTAACACATTCACTTTCATTCAGACAGGCAACAGCAGAGTATCTTTAACAAGGACACCATTTGGCTATAAAGCCCCAAAGACAATTATTATCCATGGATGTGACCATTCACGATCATTGACAAGGTATGTGCTGGTACTGCAGACAGTCAATTCTTTCAATAGTAAATGAAAATAAATACTTAAGAATCTGTAACAACAAATTTCTTTACAGCAAGACTTTGACACTTCAGTATGACTTCTAATCAATGTTCCCTGAAAGAGTGGCCTAGTTTCCTTCTCCACTTTCTTACTTACCATATACTCTATTACATGGGGTTTTAAAACATTACATTATAGACATAAGGAAGATGTAGTACTTACTACCAAGCTCTACTGAACAAGTTGCTGTATATAATTCAGTTTTTGTTTTAAGCATTAAAGCAATAGTGATACAGTTGAAATAGTCTGTACCCTTCTTAATCTTATTCTTTCCTCCTCAGTGGCCACCACTACCCGAAACTTGATATTTGTTGTTTCTGTACATGTTTCGAAATTCTACAGATGTCAGTAACTACGAAGAATATATAATATTATTTTATTTTAAAACTTGACAGAATGTAACATGCTGCAGGTATCATACAGCTTGTATTCTTAAAAATTATTTAAGATTTATCTATATTCATACCTGTCATTCTAATTTATTTATTTTTCACAGAGGCTCAGCAAACTTTTTCTATAAAGGGCTGGATAGTAAATATTTTCAGTTTTAAGGCCTCACAGACTCTTGTCACAAACTACTCAACTCTGCTCAGGTGGTGGGAAAGCAGTTAGACAATTAGGAACCAGCGTGGATACGTGCTAATAAAACTTTATAAACACTCAGATTTGGATTTCATGTAATTTTCACATGTCATAAAATATTGAAAAAAAATCCAAACTGTTTAAAAAGGTAAAAATTATTCTTGGTTTAAAAGGCTTACAAAGCAGGCAGTGGGTCAATTTGGTACATGAATTATATATAGGCTGCCAACTCCTACTCTATAGCATTCTATTACCATAGTTTCTCAAACTGTTTCCTTGTTATTAGACATTAATGTTGAAATTTCCTTTGTGATCTTGTATATGATCAGTATGTTTTAGCAAGGGATTTACAGAGAACTTATAAAAATAGTGCATTCTATATTTTTAGGGTATGGAATACTAGATGTTAAACAAAGCTTGCCAATTTTGTTCTTCCGTATCTTTTATATCCTTTCAATGTTTATCTCCGTCCCTGGAATTCTCCAGGCAAGAACACTGGAGTGGGTTGCCATTTCCTTCTCCAATGCATGAAAGTGAAAAGTGAAAGTGAAGTCGCTCAGTTATCTCCGACTCTCAGTGACCCCATGGACTGCAGCCTACCAGGCTCCTCCGTCCATGGATTTTCCAGGCAAGAGTACTGGGGTGGGGTGCCATTGCCTTCTCCCAATGTTTATCTCCTAATGTTTCCTTGATCATTTCTCATATGTTAAAAATCTCTTTGATTATAAAAATTTTTCCTTATAATTTGACATTTTTGCTTTATATATTTCAGTAATACAGTCATGGACAAGTTGATGACTGTCTTATCTCATAAAGTATCATTCCTTTCTTATGACTGAGTCTTCAAAATTAGCCCTGTTCACACTTGTTTGCCTTTAGCTCACTTTTGCCTTATATTAATGTTATTTCCAAGGGTATACATTTTGGTACCTTTAGTTTTCAAGCTTTGTGTGTTTTAGGTTGTCACTTGTAAGTGGCATGACTCTGTTTTTTCATCTCTGTAGGTGCATTTACCCCAGCTCTGGTGTGGCAGTTAAAGGCATGTGCCAGACCTCCTGAAGCCTGGTCCCAGCCCTTTCCCTCATCTCTGCGTGGCCCTGTGCAGTTTCCTTTCTCTCTCCACACTATACTTTTCTCATCTGTAAAGAAGCTGAGGATAATGTTAGTACCTCATCACAGGATTATTATGGAGATTAAATAATGTTCTTACCTGGCATGTAGTGAGCACTCAATAATTGTTAGCTATTTTAAAATGTTGTATGTGTGATTATTGATGTGTTTGGTCTCATTTCTACCATTATTTTGTGTTTTCTGTTTATCATCCTTTTTCCTCTGTTTACTGTTTCTTTTCCTATCATTATTCTCTTTTTATTTCCCTTTTTTCCGAGTGATCTATGCACTGTGTTTCTATTGTTTAATAATTATACTTGAGATTTTTACTGCTTTATTAAGATGTAAGTGATTTTACAGTTTGATGAGTTTTGACATAGGTATACACCCCTGAAGCCATCAAATTAATCACCATAATTAATATATCCATCACTCCTGTTTTATAACTGTGTTTTCTTTGATTCTTTGTCTAATTTGCATCCATTAACTGCACAGTCAATTCAACAGCTAAATAGTTTGTATCTCCTGTGTGACCCAGAGTCCCTACTCTGACCCACCTTCTTATCTAACTCTCATACACCAAGCCAATATTTCCTCAGCTCTTAATCAACCCAGGACCAGGTATCAGACAAATAGCAACATCCCTCATGCCCTGAAGCCCACCAGAATCATTTAAATTAGCCAGTTCTAGCTCTTTCCCTTCACCTGCCTTGACTTTCCCACAGAAACCCCAGGGAACGCTCTGGCTTTGGCTTCCCCTCCTCCTTTTCTGCCTCCAGCCCAACCTGCTGCTTCCCCAAGTGGCCCTGCACGGACTGGCATGCCCCTTTCTCTTGATAAATGTAAGTAATAAATTTTCCTTTTGATGGCATTGGCCTCTGTCTTCACTCAGTCACCTCCATAAACTAAAATTGTGGTTCAAATTCATGCGTTCCCCCACCAGTCTTCCCATGGCCCTGGCAGACCCTCTCTTCTTATTTCTTCTCCACCACTCTCTAGTGAGCACTAGTTTGTTTTCTATCAGTAGAGGTCAATTAACACTTTCAAGGATTTCATATAAATGTCATACATTATGTATTCTTTTGCCTGAATTCTTCCCTTTCAGTCGGTTCAGTTCAGTTGCTCAGTGGTGTCCGACTCTTTGTGACCCCATGAATCGCAGCACGCCAGGCCTCCCTGTCCATCACCAACTCCCGGACTTCACTCAGACTCGCGTCCATCGAGTCAGTGATGCCATCCAGCCATCTCATCCTCGGTCGTCCCCTCTCCTCCTGCCCCCAACCCCTCCCAGCATCAGAGTCTTTTCCAATGAGTCACCTCTTCGCATGAGGTGGCCAAAGTATTGGAGTTTCAGCTTTGGCATCATTCCCTCCAAAGAAATCCCAGGGCTGATCTCCTTGAGGATGGACTGGTTGGATCTCCTTGCAGTCCAAGGGACTCTCAAGAGTCTTCTCCAACACCACAGTTCAAAAGCATCAATTCTTTGGTGCTCAGCCTTCTTCACAGTCCAACTCTCACATCCATACGTGACTACTGGAAAAACCATAGACATGACTAGATGGACCTTAGTCGGCAAAGTAATGTCTCTGCTTTTGAATATGCTATCTAGGTTGGTCATAATTTTTCTTCCAAGGAGTAAGTGTCTTTTAATTTCATGGCTGCAGTCACCATCTGCAGTGATTTTGGAGCCCCCAAAATATAAAGTCTGACACTGTTTCCACTGTTTCCCCATCTATTTCCCATGAAGTGATGGGACCGGATGCCATGATCTTCGTTTTCTGAATGCTGAGCTTTAAGCCAACTTTTTCACTCTCCTCTTTCACTTTCATCAAGAGGCTTTTTAGTTCTTCTTCACTTTCGGCCATAAGGGTAGTGTCATCTGCATATCTGAGGTTATTGATATTTCTCCTGGCAATCTTGATTCCAGCTTGTGTTTCTTCCAGCCCAGCGTTTCTCATGATGTACTCTGCATAGAAGTTAAATAAGCAGGGTGACAATATACAGCCTTGACGTACTCCTTTTCCTATTTGGAACCAGTCTGTTGTTCCATGTCCAGTTATTCATTCTTGTTACTGTATATATTAATAGCCTATTCCTCATATTTTTCTGAGTAGCTTTCCCTTACATGGATATAGAACAGTCTGTGGATGGCTTCTGTGTTGTTTCCAGTTTGCAGCTATTGTAAAGAAGCAAACTTGTGTCATTCATGTACAGGTTTTCATGTGGACCTATGCTTTCATTTCTCTTGAGTAAATACCTAGGAAGTAAGTTACATTGTATGGCTGGTATATACAGGTAACTTTTAAGGAAACTGACAATTTTCAAAAGCGATTGTTTCATTTTACATTCCTAACATGAGTGTATATGAGTTAGTTGCTCTATAATCCTAACCAACATTTGGTATGGAGTACCTTTCTAATTTTTGCTATTATATCAGATATGTAGTTATATCTTACTGTAACCATGGATTATCTTATTTGTATCTTTTGAAATAAAATGTAGTTATTTATAGAAATAACTAATAAATAAAGGAACTTTAAAAATATACTTGTACTCATCATTATTTTTTGCGCCTATGTCTTTCCTTAGAGTTTATTTTTCTCCTTGCTGAAACATATCCTTTAATAATCCTCTTAATGAGGTTCTATGAGTGGTAAATTCCCTTAGTCGCTGTGTGCTGTCTTTATTTTGCTCTATTTCAAATGATGGTTTAGCTGGTACTAAGAACTCTGAAGACATTGTCTTCTGGTCCCTATTGTTACTGATGAGAAGTGTGCTGTCAATATATTGCCACTTTTGGGTAGGTTATCTGTCTTTTATTTTTGACAGCTTTTAAGACTTTCTGTCTTTCACACTGTGCAGTTTTAATATGATGTGTCCAGTGTGAATTTATCTTTAGTGAAACTATTTAAAATAGATAACACTTTTCTTATGTGAGAACTTTCTTTGATTCTGCAAAATTCTGTTATTTCTCTTCAAATATTGTCTATTCCTTCATTTTTCCCTCCAGAACTCCTATTAGACAGGTCACGGAGTTGCTTAATCTGTTTTCTATTCCCTTTAACTGCTTTTAAAAATATACTCTTTTATTTCTTTGTCTTTTTATACTGCACTTTGGGTCAATTCCTCAGCATTATGTTTCAATTCACTGATGATATATTTAACCAAGGCCAGCTGAGATTTATTTAAGAAGAGAAACTTGTATCTTATTCATTTTTATAAGCCAAAGCAATATGGTTTTAAAAAACCACTCTTTAAACAAAAAGCATTTGATGATTAAATATAGCCATTTTATGTGTGATTATATAATTTCTTATCTATATGTATATAACTTTATTAATTACCCAAATATATTTTCACATAACAAATGATACCATATTAACAAATTTGCAACTTAACTTTTAAGACAACGCATTGTTATATTATGTTCTGTCAACACAAACATATTTTTATGCAAAGTAGAACGTTTTGGTTGTGATTTGACTTTAGGGGTACCCAGGTCTTGCTCATCTCTTTTGGGAAAACTTTTGGAATCTATATGGAAGGACTCTGAAATTACAGATGCTCCAGACAGCCCTAAATTTGGATTGCTCTAGTATTAGATAACTTCCATGATTCTTTATGCTATAATTTTATGGTAACAAAATCTTGGTCCAGTACAAGGGTAAGAATGTTCTGATTTTCTTCCATACTGTATTTGCTGGTGCTAAGCATTTTGTGTCACACAAGGGAGCACATAGGAAGACGGCAGCAGTTTGCTTTGCAATCAAGTCATCCTCTTTTTAGTAGAAAGATATACTGAAGAAGTTTCCCTTGTCACTCAAGCCAGATGAATCTCTCCCTCAAGTCCCTGCGGCTGTACTCTGAAGTTCATTTATTAGCTCAGGATTCACAAAGTACACAAGGAAAGATGCTAGAATCCTTTAAACATGTAAGGATGTTGGGTCGCCTGACACAACCAGTTAAACCAGTAAGATCCCATAAAATGGTTATAGCTGGTGGAGTCTAATGATCAGAAAGGGCTAGGAGCTGATTTGTGAAGGAGCTTCCCAAGATGAGCCCAGCTCTGGGTAACACTGTATCTTCTCTGCAGAGAAGTGGAACATTTATCAACACTTTAATTGCTGCTTTGACTATCTGTGGGCAACAACTCTTCTCCTCTTTCACGTTCAGTTGTCCCTGCCAAGTTGGGAAAAATTTCTACTATGGTTCTGCTTTTCTGATCATTCCTGCCTTAATCCTTCTGGTTGCTGGCTTTGCTCTGAGAAGCCAGACGTGGACAATCACCAGTGAATACTGCTGCAGCTGTGTCCCTCAGCTCCGGAGAATCAGCCTCCTGGAGCGCAGGCTGGCTTGCCTTCACTTCTTCAGCATCACGGGAAGGGCACTTGTTGCTCCATTAACGTGGCTGGCGGTGACCCTGCTGACAGGCACGTACTACGAATGTGCGGCAAGTGAATTCGCATCTGTGGGCCGTTACCGAGCGTTTGACAATATTAGTGCCGGCGAACGGCAAGAGATCCTAGCCGGGTTTCCGTGCTGCAGATCAGTTCCATCGAATATGATCCTGGTCAGAGATGAAGTAGCTCTTCTACACAGGTACCAGTCACAGGTAAGTTCTTGCTTTTTATTTTCAGCTCTGCTATCCCGTACTAACTGGCGCTTCCCTGGTGGCTCCGTGGTAAAGAATCTGCCTGCAGTGCAGGAGATGTGTGTTTGATCCCTGGGTAAGGAAGATCCCCTCGAGGAGGAAATGGCAGCCCACTCCAGTTCTTGCCTGGGAAGTCCCCAGGACAGAGGAGCCCGGCAGGCTGTAATCCATGGGGTACAAAAGAACTGAATGGGACTTAGCCACTGAACAACAGCAGTCTCATATTAACTACAATCACTGGAAACATTTTCCATTCCTGCTGCTTCTGGTATTGTCTGATTATAGAACACAAACTGGATGCCACTCATCAGTTAGATTTCTACTGAGTGTCTGAATAAATATGGTTAGGATGTTGGGCTTTGGAGTCAGCAGACTTGCATTTGAGGCTTGCTTTACCATGTATTAACCTGCAAAACCTTAAGCAAGTTATCTAATTTATCCATGCTTCACTGTTCTCATCTGTAAAATGGAGATACTGTTAATATGATCTGTCATTTAGGGTTGGAGTGAGTAATAAACAAGTTAATGCATCTAAAGCACTCAGTACTGTGTTCAGAATCTATTATATATTAAAAACAAGGAATTTTCAGTTCAGTTAAGTCACTCAGTTGTGTCTCTTTGCAACCCTATGGACTGCAGCACTCCAGGCTTTCCTGTCCATCACCAACGCCCAGAGATTGTTCAAACTCGTGTCCACCGAGTCGGTGATGCCATCCAACCATCTCATCCTCTGTCATCCCCTTCTCCTCCTGGATTCAATCCTTCCCAGTATCAGGATCTTTTCCAGTGAGTCAGTTCTTCGCATCAGGTGGCCAAAGTATTGGAGTTTCAGCTTCAGCATCAGTCCTTCCAATGAATATTCAGGACTGATTTCCTTTAGGATGGGCTGGTTTGATCTCCTTGCAGTCCAAGGGACTCTCAACAGTCTTCATCAATACCACAGTTCAAAAGCATCAGTTCTTTGGCCTTTGGCTTTCTTTATGGTCCAACTCTCACATCCATACATGACTACTGGAAAATCCATAGCTTTGACTAGATGGACCTTTGTTGGCAAAGTAATGTCTCTGCTTTTGAATATGCTATCTAGGTTGGTCATAACTTTTCTTCAACAAGGAATTTTAGATATTATTATTAAAAATATTATTACTAAATTCCATCTTTCTGCATGAATACTCTTAAATATGCATTCTTATATATTTAAATCACATTTTAAATTACAGGAGGCTTAATTATAATTAAAAATAAACACTGATGATAGTTCTAAATTTAGTGTCATTAGATAGGTTTGTGGGAGGGAGTGGAGTTAAGTGAGGGGAAGGCCTAAACCTACTAGGTTTATAGGTTAAATCTAAAGATGTAAAAGTACATTTTTGTCAGTACAGAAAGAATCATTGGTGTTCATCAGTTTCTCCCAGGGATTTGGGAGAAAAACACATTTCAAATCACTGCAATGCCATAAGAACACAGTAATGTTTCTTAATTTACTTTTTATTTTATATTTCAGCATAGTTGATTTACAATGTTGTGTTAGTTTCAAGTATACAACAAAGTGATTCATTAATACATACCCATGTATCTTTTCTTTTATTATTTTTCAGACTCTTTTCCATATAGGTTATTATAGAATATTGAGAAAAACACATTAATTTTTAAACTACTTATTGCAAAGGCCTCTCTTGACCCATCACTTTTCAGTTATTGAAATTTAAAAGTGCTGATGATATTTAGTTGAAAAAATTACTATCAACACAACAATATTGAAGTGTTATATATGGACCAGTGGAAACAAAATTAGAAATCTTATTAAGAAAGGATTTGTCTCAACCTATTTATACTGGCCTTAAATGTCAAGCAGAGGAGCTGTTAAAAGTGAAAAAATCAATGGGACAATTTTGACTTTAAAAGATGTTCTTGCTTTAAAAAACTAAGTTGTAATACACAATGGTAAGATGTTCTTAAGGTCAAAATAAAACATCTTATCTAATGATACACAGACTTCTGTGAAAAGACAGTTTTATAGCTCTGAGTACCATGAGCAAGTGGATTTTTTGATTTAGTGACACCACCACTAATATTTGGGCTTCCCTGGCGGCTCAGACAGTAAAGACTCTGCCTGCAATGCAGGAGACCAGGATTCGATCCCTGGGTTGGGAATATCCCCTGGAAAAGGGAATGGCAACCCACTCCAGTATACTTGCCTGGGGTATTCCAAGTACAGAGGAGCCTGGTGGGCTACAGTCCATGGAGTCGCAGAGTTGGACACAACTAAGTGATATTTATTGACCACTAATATTTATTGAGATGCTTATCCTATAGTGTACAAATACGTTATATCTTAATTCTAATCTTCATAATCCTAAGAGGTAGGTATAATCAACTCCATTTTACAGATGAGGAAACTGAAACTCAAAGAGTTTATAACTTTTATAAGTTTATAGAGCTAATAAATGGCTTATCAAGCTAGCCAAAGACCAGGGGCTGTTTCTATTTGCCCTCCCACCTTCTATAGTTACCTCATACTCCAATCTCATTTGAGGAATATGTACTGTCTTTCTGTTGGATGATTCTGGGTTGACCACCAGATCGAATTAAGTTTAAATCCTGTCTCTGCCTGTACCTTCTGGACATTTATTTCATCCCATTTCAATACCTTCTATACCCATGCCAAAATCATCTAACTGCAAATTGAATGATGAATCCTCCCTCTGACCCTTGCTCCATGCACTGTCACCCATATAAAGTCCTTCAGTGATTTTCTACCAGCCTAAGCACAGATCCAGATTCCTGCCCTGACATACAATATCCTTCAATATGTGGCCCCTGACCATTTCCCCATATGATTCCTATGACCTTGTGAATTCAACTTCTTGGGGTTTTCCCAACTCTTCACATGCTTCTTCTTCTGACTTCCCTAATTGGAATTCTCCTCAACCTCTTGCATCTGGTGAACTTGTCTTTAATAATTTAAGTTTGAGCATCATCTCTTCTGGGAAGTGTTCCCTGACATTCTTCTCCTTTAAACAAGTTCATGTATCTTCATTGTCCTTCCTTGGGCTTTGTGTTTACACCTATCAAAACTATCCTATTTTACTGTGTTTCTTGGCTTTATATTTTGTCTCCCTCTTTAGGCTTAAAGATTTGGAAAGAGAGAATGTATCTAAAATTATCTGGATCTGTGTCCCAGGAACCAAGCAGTATGTATAGCACATGGTGGGAGGTCAACCTCGGGCTCAGTAAATGATAGCTGATGAATTAATGGGCATCTGAGATGACCTTTCCTCAACCATGCTGGCCTCTAATAAGTTAAATCATGACATGATGAGTATGACTTTGTCGGCTTCAGCCTCTAGAGTGAAGCTATCTTGCTGTGCACACACTGGTGATTCCAGGCCTGTTGGTGAATCACCAGCTGTGGAAGAGACCTTCACCATTTAGATTGTGGCTGCATACTGGTGGTTTCCCTAAATGTGTGCAGCCCATCTGTCTCACTCTACATAACAACCACTAAATATTGAAAAAAGAATACCAAAAAGGAAAAAAGAGGAGTCTAAGCATAGAAAACAGTTATTTGTTATTTGTCAGTCTTTAAAAGTGGAAACTAAATAGTTGCAAATAAAATCTAGTTGACTTTCCTTTCAAAGTATATTTCAAAAACCAACCATAAAACTGGCCAGCAAAAGATTATTTGAAGGGAGAAGATGAAAAGGAAAACAATAGGTGCTGTACTTTTAAGGACATGAGAGTCTGCTCATCGACTTTCTTTGGTCACAAAAAAATAAAAGGAAATAGCAATTTGGGAAGAAATGTCAGTGAGTACTTGCTGGCATATCACTGAGCTTGGTAGCTTATAAAACTACCATTATTATCTATTATATCATAATTTTCATCACTATAATTATTAAATATATATTAAGTGTTCAAAGAAATGGATGAGCCTACACCTGATGCTTAAACTAAAATAAAAAATGTAGTTTATGTCCATTATGCAAATATAATAGGCAGGTTATAAAGTTTGCCACTTCCAGGACAGTATTTAGAATCCACTTCAAAATCTTTGGAAATTTCCCAAATCCAAAAATCCTTTGTAATCCGAAAGCCAAGCTGAAGATGGTTGGGCCTGTATCGTGTCACACCTGCACCCAGGGTCAGGTGAATAGCACCTGTCAATATGCTAAAGACCAGAAAAGCAAACTTCTTACCCATATTTTAGTTCTCAGATCTGTGGGGATCCCTCCCATCATGGTTGTTTCTTGAATATTTAATATATTGATGCTTTCTGTTTCTCTTTTGAATAATTATGTGAAGATGCTGGGCTGGATTCTGATCACCTTGGCAACCATCACTGCCCTAGTCTCCTATTCTTTGGCGAGGTGCTGCTCACCCCTCACCTCCCTGCAGCATCGCTACTGGACCAACCACCTCCACAATGAGAGGGAACTCTTTGAACAAGCCGCAGCACAGCATTCACGGCTGCTCATCCTGCAGCGCATAAAGAAGCTATTTGGCTTCATTCCTGGAAACGAAGATGTCAGACACATCCATATTCCTTCATGTCAGGACTGGAGAGAGATGTCAGTCCCCAGCTTTCTCTGCATGGGTAATGACGTGCAAGGTAACTACAGCTTCCTTGGAGGCAGGGTGGATGAAGATAATGAGGAAGGCAGATCAGGAGATATTGAATTAAAACCTTAATCATAGCACCTTTCACAATTCAAATATTTTATTTTTAAAAGGACAGAGTTTCCATGTAATCCCTTCATCTTTTTCTCTCTCTTCTGATATTTGTTTATGTCAGTTCATCTGAAATGCTATTTCCAAAATCAATTTATCTGATCATGGTAACAATTTCTTGTTTTGAAATTTCATTGATGGTCTTGTAGTGCATATATTGGTCTGATTTTTTTTTTACAAATATGAAAATTGTAGTCATATCAAAATTTGGATCCTAATTTTGTTACTTAGTAGCTGTGCAAAAATGAATATCTTCGACTGCTATTTTGTATCTGCATTCAGATAGCAGCTACTTCAGAGATTTGTGAGGACGTATATGACAATTAGATATGATAATACAAGCTAAGTACTCAGCACAGTGCCTTTCAGAAAATAAGTGCTCATAAATGTTATTTTTGCCCTTCCTCTTTGCATTGCTTGTCTTTTATCATTATTTTCTCCATGTCTAAGTTTTTTTTTAAATTTTCTACCTCTGTATAATACCCAGAGACTTTTCACTGCTTCTTCCTCTTTCTTCAAGCTTAAATATCTGACCTTTGAGAATCAAGATTAAAAAAAAAAACAAAAATCCTTTCTAAATTGTTACCATGTAGGGGGGAAGCCCAGGCAAGAAGGTCTTGAGTCATCTTGCCATACCCAAGGAAAGATGGACACATATTGTATCCTCACTGGTGTCAAATGTTATTTGTGGCAACTCCATAGTGGAAACATTGTTACAGGTATGATATAGAAAGTTTATTCTAGAAAGTTCCCCCTGGTTCCACTACCAGGACACTATCTATGTCTTTTTGTTATCACACCTTTGTACTCAAAATCCATTTTAGGAAGGAAGGCTGTAAGCTATGTTTGTAGATCCATTATCTAAACTCTAAAAGGGAAGACCTACCTAAATTTTCACTTCTTATATTTGACAGTTTTCTATTTTATCTTCATTATTTCTGATATATGTATAGTCTCATGCCTGATTTTTGCCACATTCACTTGAACAACTGGTTCATTGGTCAAAATAAGCAAAGTGAGGGTTTTCCTTTATCTTTTAAACAAAATAATGGCTACTTACTGGGCAATGGACCAACTGCCAGTAGTCAAGGTGACTTTCAAGATTCATTTTCAAGGAGACCAGAGAATTTGACCATCTGAAATGCAATCACTTACCTGGCAATCTTACAGTCATGAAAGGGTCCATTTTGTGTGAAATTATGGGTCTTTCAAATTTAATAGAAACAATAAAGATGAATATTAAGAAGATTATTATTATTTTTTAACCAATAAGAGATACACAGTATAGTAGTTTGCCAGGACAGGAGACCTGTTCCTCCCCCTCCATCACTTACTGGGCAAATTGGTTAGTCTCTCTGGAATTCAGCTGTTGCATCTGTAAATTGGGATAGTGATACCTTATCTGCTGGAAGGGAAGGAAATGAACCAAACGAATTCTTGAGGTCCTTTCTAAGTCTAATAAGATGTTTACATGTATACAGGCAAATAAGTGTACAATCTTCTGGAGCGCTAGTAGCTTAGGTTGTTTCTATTGAAAGGAAAATATCACTGAATTTGGTTCTGAGCTTTCCTCTCTAGACATTCACTGGCATTCCACTTAAAAAAAAAAAGTTAGTGTACTGATTTTTTCAAGTGGCCGAGAAAAGTTATTCCACTTATCTAATTCTGTATACAATTCTGATATGACATGACGAGAGGGATCTTTAAAAAATAGAAGTAAGTACGGAAGTAGGGTCTTGGTCTGCTCTGATATAAATAAGCTGTGTAATTATGGAATTGGTGCTTTCAAACTGTGGTGCTGGAGAAGACTCTTGAGGGTCCCTTGGACTGCAAGGAGATCAAACCAGTCAATCCTAAAGGAAATCAATCCTGAATATTCATTAGAAGGACTGATGCTGCAGCTCTGATACTTTGGCCACCTGATGCGAAGAGCTGACTCATTAGAAAAGACCCTGATACTAGGAAAGATTGGAGGCAGGAGGAGAAGGGGATGAGATGGTTGGATGGCATCACCCCCTCAATGGACATGAGTTTGAGCAAGCTCCAGGAGATGGTGAAGGACAGGGGAGCCTGGTATGCTGCAGTCCATGGGGTCACAAAGAGTCAGACATGACTGAGCGACTGAACAACACATTATGGAAGGCCACCTCTACTTTGTTCTTTAGCGTCTTCTCCAGCTCCAAATCCCATGGCTCTGAGAATCTTTGAAGTTGTTTTGTATTGGGACACACTAGTTAAAGTAGTGGGGGCTTCCCTGGTGGCTCAGAGGTTAAAGCGTCTGCCTCCAAGGCGGGAGACCCATGTCCGATCCCTGCGTTGGGAAGATCCCCTGGAGAAGGACATGGTAACCCACTCCAGTATTCTTGCCTGGAGAATCCCATGGAGAGAGGAGCCTGGCAGGCTACAGTCCACGGGGTCGCAAAGAGTCGGACACAACTGAGCGACTTCACTTCACTTCTTCAGTTAAAGTAACATTTTATACCATGATCCGAGCTATTTTATTAGTTTTCAGGAAATACACTCTGATAGAATAATATACAGAAATGAAAATAAATACTCTAGTAAGATTTTCAGTTATCAAAATCAGAGTGTATGAAGTTAAAACTTTATATTATCAGAAAGAATAGTTGTTCATATACTGACACCAGGAAAATTTTTTTCTGCTAAATTCTAGAAGCACTTTCTAAATCAAGTTGTTTCAGAGTATTGCATACAATTTATCTTTTGGACCACTTAATCATGATCTTTCACTTTCTCTCAAAGGACTGTAAGTATTTTGGAGCTCTTCTGTATAGATTCAAAGGGTTTTATAGCATCTGTATGAACATTTAAAGAATAGTACACGTTCTTGAGTTTTATTGTATTTTATCTATTTCAAATTAAACAAATTAAATTGCCATTTTTTTTTGTCCAGAATATTCTTCTGTTCCATAGCCAGTTGGACAAAACTTTTCCATTAAGAACATTGTGCTTCCTCTCCTTTATGCTTAATGGATTTATGTAATTTTAAAACATATAATTAAAATCAATTATGTGCTAATATTACCTTATATTTTGCTACCAAGTGGTTTTGGATACTACATCAAATGCTGTGGCTTGGCATAAATACAGACTTGCTCATTTCTTACCTTCATCAGCTCCCACATCTGACTCCCACAATCCAAGATGCCTCCTTCCCAGGAGACAAATACAACCCCAATGTTTAGACATGTTTTACTCTGCTTATTTATGCTCTCCAAAGCGGAATTGCAGAATCATATTTATACTCATCATTTTTGTCTTCTTTCTCTGTTCTCAGTCTCCAGTTCCATTAAAAAAATTCTAGCATGTGATTGTAATGCTGCTGCTAGGTCGCTTCAGTCGTGTCCGACTCTGTAGGACCCCATATACGGCAGCCCACCAGGCTCACCCCTCCCTCGGATTCTCCAGTGCTTGAAAGTGAAAAGTGAAAGTTAAGTCGCTCAGTCCTGTCTGACTCTTAGCGACCCCATGGACTACAGCTTACCAGGCTCCTCCGTCCATGGGATTTTCCAGGCAAGAGTACTGGAGTGGGGTGCCATTGCCTTCTCTGATGATTGTAATAAGAAACAGCAATGTGATTTTACAAAAATTTTTTTTTTTGGTATTCTGTTTGTAGCACAAGGGGAAATCACATTAACCTTAAAACTTTGAAATATCACAACCAATCAGAGGCCTTCCAAATGCAAGACTCAGCAGCTATTTGCTATTTCAAAATATATGATTTAGAGTTTTCATTTCAGCTTCTAAACAAACCTACCAAAATTTGGCACTGGTTACTAAAGGAGTAAATGTTGGGAAGCTGTCCTTAGAGTAGACAGCTACACAGTTGACTCCATGAGCTGTGGGGCACAGTTATAAATGAGACCTCGACCAAGAAGCAATGATGTTACCTTCAGAGAGACAAAGTTCATAGTCCCTTACCCAAATTACTCTTCTGTTCAGTTCAGTCCAGTCGCTCAGTCGAAACGGCCTCTTTGCGACCTCATAGATTCAGCATGCACAATTAAACTCTAATCTCAGTACACTAGAACTTCAGAGATGTTTTTCAAATTTTGTTTCCTCTGCTGCCCCCTCGTGGTATAGACAGATGGCTGCACTCAAGTATAGTGGTGGCCACAGCAGCGGCTGTAAAAGGAATTCTTTTGTTGTTGCTTAATCACTAAATTGTATCTGACTCTTTTGAGAGCCCATAGACTACAGCCAACCAGTACCCCCGTCCATGGGATTTCCTGGGCAAGAATACTGGAGTGGGTTGCCATTTTCTTCTCCAGGATATCTTTGTGACCCAGGGATCAAACCTGCATCTCCTGCCTTGCAGGCAGATTCTTTACCGTTGAGCCACCCAGGAAGCCCAAAAGAATTATTACTATTTACATATTATGAAGCTAATTTAAACAAATGACCCCATTCTTTCTTTACAGCAAAATGGTAGAGTCACATATTAGGAAACGAATTGCTGAAATGACATTAATGACATAGAGAATGTAAAGGAATTCTGAGTGGTGTACATTCTTATATGAATAAAATGCTCTTATAATTATTTTTATTTGATAACTGGTGAATCATTGTTCATAATTTGAATCCAGTCTTATTTGACCCAAATAAAATAAGTTCTCCCATTTTATGGATGAGGTAGACTGAGGTAGAGGAGTCAAGCAGTTTGCTAAAGTTCCCTGCTAGTCTGACTTTTGACACTGCACTCCATAGCACTGAATACAGCAACATGAGGCATATCACAAACCTTCCAGGGCCTTGTAGATGTCAGGAGGTTCTCCTCCTACCCCTGTCTGTGAATCACTAAAACAGCCTGAGTTCTAAAAATAAGATGCCTATCTTACCTGCCTATCTCTTTCTGCTTCCACTGCACGTATATATACAGTGGTTCACTTTCAAGGCAGTGTTCTTCTTAGCAAAGTGATTTGTCTATTGTCACTTTGGACCTGAACTACTCAACGACCAGCGACAGTGATTTTATTAGCTACAGACTAAATCTCCGGTGTTCACTTTCTTATTCTGGTAGTGGCAGAACACTGCTATAATCTGTCAATTTGTTTTTGATTGGGTATAGTTATGAAGGGTCAAAGTGGAACAAAGGAAAACACACTCTCTCATCATTCATACTGTCTTGTACAAGTCAATCTCTCTGGAACTAATTTCCCTTCCAAAAGATAGAGAGGCTGATCAAATTGTGGGAGTTAAGTGCTTAAACTGTCCTGAGTCACAGACCCTTTGAAGGGCCATTCTGGGAAAAGTTATCTTGAGGAAATATCCAGAGACTGTGCAAACATACCCACACAGGCCCATGTACCTCAGAGGCTGTGTATTGTGGTAGACCAAATGTTGGCCTTCTGAACATGTTCACATCCTAAGCCCTGGAATTTGTGAATCTTGCTTGATACTTTGCATGGCAAAAGAGACACCACAGATGTCATCAAGTTAAGGATCTTGAGACAGGGATATTGTACTGGAATATCCCGGTGGACTCACTGTAATCACAGGGGTTCTTGTAAGAGGAAGAACCAAAGTCAGAGAAAAGACCAAGTGGCAGTGAAACAGGAGTGTCGTGAGCACCAGAGTCATGTCTGAGAAATCAGCCACAGTTGGGTTAATTTAAAGATGAAGGGGACCCTGAGCCAAGGGTGCAGGCAGCTTTTAGAAGCTGGGAAGGCTGGGAAATGGATTCTTCCCAGAACCCCTAGAAGGAACACAGTCCTGCTGATACCTTGATTGCAGCCCATTGAGACCTGTGTCTGACCTGTGTTTGACAGTAAGAAATATATACCGTTCTCACAGTCCTCACATTTGCATTGTTTTAAGCCACTAAGTTCGTGGTAATTGGCTACAGTGGAGATAGGAAACAAACACACATATCAATACATTTCAGGAGTTTATGACCCCACAAGCCTGTCACGAGTGACATGCTTTGGATAAGGCCTCTTCAAGGTACTTAATAGCATAAGTATTTATGCATTAATACTCTGCCCTAGGGAACCACTGCTCTAGGAAAACAAATATATTTATAATATAAAAATATAAAATATTCTAAAGGTGTTCTAAAGTGCTGAAAGAACAGCTGAATATGCATTTTATGTTTCTATAGATGTTTCAATCCAAACAAATAAAAAGTTAAATTACATTTGTCTTGTGTCTTTGCCAGTTAATGACATCGACAGAACCATATGTTATACTCTGTGACATATTGTGGATATAATCCAGCATTTGAAATGTAGGAAAACAAATGCCAAAGGGAAAAAACTAATCCTGATCCATGGGGTGTTTTATTTATTATTTAAATTTCATAAATTAAGAATAGTTGGCTAGTAAGTTCAAGCTTGCCATTCTTTCCCTTGGAGATAACTTGAATTTGAGAAAGCTGCTTTTGAGAAAGAGTATAACATACAGTTCTGATGATGTCAAGCATCTTTACTCCATTAATGATTTAATGGATCCTAAGAGTACTGTGAGAAAGGCCTTTATTTTTCAGGGAAGATAAAGCGAAAAGCAAAAACCATCCAAGTTATTACGGGCAGAGTTAGAATAATAAAACGGAGTAAGTAGGCAGTTCTGTGCTGCCTGTGGTCAGCAAGCTCTGCGTTTGAGCTCATTCTTGGAGATTTTCTGGGGCCCTACGGCTTGGGCTGGTTTCTTGATTTCTGTGCGCTCCCCGACCCTCTTCCCAGAGCTTGGGGTGCCGGGGGTATTTCGACCAGAGGTGCCAGCTTCCGGCTACAGCGTCAGAGTTGGCCGTGACGGCGGCCCCTCTGTTCGTGCGCAGCACTGCGGCCGCTCAGGGTGGACTGCGTGCCTGCGGCCCGCCTCTGACCAGGCAGTGGGTGAGAGTGGGCGCGTGGGTGGGTGAGGGTGGGTGCCTGGGTCGATGGGTGGGGGCGGCTGCAACAAGTACTCAGACGCCCTTCCAATCGCTGTCCTCTCTGGCTGCTGACGGGGCGATGACGCTGTGCTCTGCTGGGTGGGTCAACTCCTTCCTTGCATGCAAAAGGGACCCTTGTTCTGGCTCCGCTGCAGTTTCCGGTCTGGTCCTCCCAGCTGGTGGCGATGTGTGGAAGACGGGGTGCATCCGACTCCAAAACAGATCCCAGGCTAGGGATGCAGTGATTATGGCCCAAAGAAATCAAGACATTTCTGGAAGATGGTAAATGTAACGTGACTGGAAAACAAATGATCATTCACATTTTCCTGCATATCCTGAGTAAGAATTGTATTTGTGGATATCATCTAAAGGTACATTCTTCAAGAAAATCTTCGGAAGCCAGTGTTCAGGAGCAGCACCATGATGATGGAGTTATGAGTTATGATGTCACCAGCGAAATGGTAATAGAATACTGCAGAGGCAAGAACGGTATTGTTTTGATAGAAATTACAAAGAGCCACGGTATTGACAATAGTAACAGCACTGCTATGTTTTAAAAAGTCATGTAGGAGATATAGAAATTAGACGGAACCAGTTTATCTGACAATAAAGAACAGGAAGAGATGGGTGTTCAACCTGAGCAGGAAGGGATGGTGCATGGACACTGATTAAACAGTAAACTAATGTGTAGGTGTCTCTATTATTCTACATCAGTTAACCACTGGATCTTACATGAGCCCATGAATTTTTAAAATACATCTTTTAATGTCATTACTTATTGTATCGCCAAGGACCCGACAGAAATGTTTGCCCAGGACTTTGCACAAACTTAGGGGCATCCCTGGCCCAACCTTCACTATATTTTCTTTCAGAGAGCCAAAAACGTAATCTGACTTAAATTTTAGCCTTCCACTTTAACCTCCAAGTTTGTTTTCCCTCCATACATTTAAAAAATCATATTGCATCTGAGTAACCCTATCTTCTTCCACACCTCCTTTGCTCCTTTATTTTCTTCCTTCTCCACTCAGTCCCTTTCAAATCCAGAGCAAAGTGCCATGTACCCGTGAGTGCATATGTGCATGTGGGACAGAGAGAGAGAAGAGGGGGGAAGAGTAAGGGAAGGAGAAAAAAAGAGAACAAGTGATCGAAAGGGTCCTTACGAGGTGGAGAAAAGGAACATGTACAGATGCTGCTTCTTGGAAACAGCATACGTCATCCTTATGTGCAAGGTAATGTTGGAAGTGCAGCCCACTTAAAACTCACATTGTCCCCACTTTGTTGTTCTCCAGAATGGAGGCCCCATCTTGTTATTTGGTTCAAGAATATTAGTGTCAAGGGTGTCAGGAGTGTAACAACTCCACTCACAGATACCACTCTTGCGGCCATGACACCTTGGGTCAGAGATGTTAAGCACTAACTTTGAAGTCTGATTTCACACAATTATCTTCAGTATATACATGATCTTGAGGAACCATAGTTTCTTACACATAGAAAGCATCACAAAGACAATTTTTGGCCAACAGCCCCATTTCACAGATGGGGAAGCTGAGACCCAGAGAAGGACGGGTCTTATCCAAACACATATAGTAATTCAATTGTAAAGAAGGGCTATAGTTTTATAACTCCTTGGTTCAGTGCTTTTAGAACCATACCATGTTATCATTGCATAGGATTCACTCCTTCAGAGACTATATATATTTTTTGAGTGCCTATTGTGTGTCAGGCACTACCCTATATCATAAAGTACAACAGTATCTAAAATCACTGACCCTAAGGAATTTACATTCTAATAGAGAGAATAAACATAATACATAGTGTAATTTTAAAGTGTCATGACAAAAATAAAATAGGATAAAGGGAATCAATAGTGGCTGTAATTTTAAGTACAGTGGTTGAGGTAGCCTCATTGAAAAGTTATATGTGAAGAAGATTCCAAGGAGATGAGAGAGTAGACTACGTGGGCATGGGAGGAAGAGCATTCCAGATAGAGCGAACGGGAAGTCCCTTTGCAGGAGGACAGCCTGTCTTGCATATTTGAGGAACAGCAAGGAGGCTAGCGAGGCTGAAGCACAGAACAGGTGACAGAGTAATAGGAGGTAAGGTCAGAGAAATTGCGAGGTGCAGGTGATGGTCAGGGAGCCGCTTGTACTGTCAACACACCGGCCTTTAATCTGAGATGGGGAGGGAGCAGTCAGGAGCAAAGAGTAACATAACCTGATTTACATTGTAACAGATCACTCTGGTCCCTTTATGTTAAGTCAGTCAGGAAGATTAATTAGGCTGGAAGTGATTCAGAGATTCACTACCATTCAGAGGAACTCTCAGAATCAGAATTGCATATGGTGTTTGCATTTATGAGGGTATCGAGTCTTTGAAACACCAGACTAAATGAAACATTAGCCACATGAACTGTTTGAGAATTAAGATTAACCTTTAAATAGGGAATTCTCAATTCTGCACCTCTGAGAAAAGTGAGATGGCCTAAAAAACTCATAAGCACAGAAAAGCAAAAATCAACTTCAAAACACATTTTGAAGACTGCTAATATTGGGAAGTAGCAACTGTGACTTTGCATTATTTGCAGAAAAAAACACAAATGATACAATGAATCTCTCACGGACATTTTTCTTTAGCAATAAAGATTAACAGAGAAGAGAGAAAATAGAACTGCTTCAGAGGAATATATACATATTTCTATATATTTCTAATTACTAATGCTGATAACCTATTTGAAAATTTGCAGTGTGCTTTCACATACACTGTTTCATGTTATTCGAATGATCTTAAAAAGTTTATATAACCTGTAAAGATTAGTGCTAAGGCTGGGATTCCCACTTCTGGCTTCAGATCCCGCGATGCTTGGTTCCACTATATCGTTTACCTGTCTGCAGAGCTTGAAACACACTTATCCTGTAATATCTTTAACTACAAATTAAAAATGAGACACTGAAAGAAAGCCAGTTTGTCTCATAAAAATCACCCACTTTTAGGTGGGTGTTTTGTGAAGTGTCTGTGTCAAAAGGAAATTAGAAATCAACCAAAAATGCTTAATGATGCCCAAATAGGTGACACAAAGATTTGGAAGTGAGTTCTCTTGCTTACATTAGCACTGGAAGTTATCTTTAGTACTAAAAATTAAAGAATCACTCGAGCATCCTGAAATATGAAGGTTTTACAGTAAATATACAACAGATTTGAAAATGATGTTTTACCAAAAATTCTGTTAATAAAAAAGTAAAGGAGATAAAGGGGCGCTTCATTTACAAGATTAAAACTTGTAACCGACCTTCTTTTCCTAATATAAAGCTTAAATTGGTTGCTTCACTGCATCTATTTTGATTACCTGTGTTTTGATTATCATTTAGGAAATTAAAAAATTTTTTACTTGGTGTTTTTCTTTGATCCATGGATTAAAGCTGCTATCAACTTCCTTGCCAAACTCATTCTGTCTTCCTCATTTGTCATTTTGGTCAAAAGAACTTCATCTTTCCAGTTGTTCTTGCCAAATATCACCCCTTACTCATCCTTTTCTTACAATCCATATCAAATCCTGACACCTTCAAAATATATCCAGAATCTGTTTGGTCCTATAGCTTTCATCCAAATCATCATCTTTGTTTAGATTATTGCCATGGCCTAACTGGTCTTGCCTGGAAAATCCCATGGATGGAGGAGCCTGGTAGGCTGCAGTCCATGGGGTCGCTGAAAGTCGGACACGACTCAGTGACTTCACTTTCACTTTTCACTTTCATGCATTGGAGAAGGAAATGGCAACCCACTCCAGTGTTCTTGCCTGGAGAATCCCAGGGACAGGGGAGCCCGGTGGGCTGCCGTCTATGGGGTCGCACAGAGTCGTTCGTGACTGAAGCAACTTAGCAGCAGCAACTGGTCTCCACACTTTCAGACTTTGTCCCTCTTCCACCTAAATCCTCCAATGATCCTATAGGACCTGCAAACTCCCACACCAGTTCACCATGCACCAGCCACACTGGCTTCCAAAATAACAAGCAGGCTCTCACCTTAGGATCTTAGCACTGGCTCTCCCCTTTGCACAGAACCTTCTCCTCCAGTAACAAATCCCTGATTTCCCTAAACCGAGGATATCCAGAAGCACCCTGTATTTGCAAAGTTACTTCATGTATTTCATGTGATTCTTACCATCCTCAGAAAAGTTTCCATTTTCAATGCCCTGCTGCGGCTGCTAAGTCGCTTCAGTCGGGTCCGACCCTGTGCGACCCCATAGACAGCAGCCCACCAGGCTCCCTGTTCCCTGGGATTCTCCCCTAATAACTCTTAATACCGAAGACATGGAATCAGTACCAAAGTGAATATGTTCATTTTCACATATCCTTCTGTTAAGTAAGCAGTGTGTGTCCGTCGCTCAGTCATGTCCGACTCTTTCCTACCCCATGGACTCTTGCCTGCCAGGCTTCTCTGTCCATGGAATTCTCCAGGCAAGAATACTGGAGTGGGTTGCCAAGGAGGCAATAAGTCCCAACAGAATATCAGATACCTTCTGGTCCATGGGACATCATCCTTTTAGCAAGAGAAAACTTCCAGAGCCTTTATCTCTAAGCTTTAACACAAAAACAAAAAGAAAAATACAGACGAATATGAAAAATCTTTTAATGTTCTTATATTTTTCTGCATTAAAAAACTAAAAATCTTCCTTTATTATACACATAAATGGATCTTTAGCTTTCATTTCATAAAAGTACCATGTTTGGCCATTTTTTTAGTTTGTGCCATTACAGTTTTTTCTTTTTAAAAAAAAAACTCTTTGTAACTGCTGTGATGAACTGGAAGATAAGAGACGTATATGTATTAAGTACTATTACTTCTTCAGTTTCATCCTTCCAAATCAAAGGTTCTGAGTGTTCTTCGGAGACAATACTTACCGAAACTGTTACCGAAACTTACCCCCCTTTCATCAGTTCAGAAATACGCGATCTCAGAATATTTAGATCTACATCTTGCCGCGTTCATTTTACAAATTCAGATGATCTCAGGACTTTCATTTGCTTTCTCCCCCAGATCCACTCTGACTCGTTACTCGGAGGTTGGGCCGAGCTTTCTGGACCCGTCTGATGCACTACGAGAGCTGTTCCTCTGCCCACTGGATTCTACAGTCTTGTGGGATGCCCAGAACTTGGAGGTTCCAGAAACGTAGACATCTCCTGGGACACGCCATTAGTCAGCACTAGGACGTGGGCATCCGCCCTCTGGACGCTGCCACGGGGTCGCAACCCGGAGACCCGAAGCGATCAAGTGCAGGGACGCCCGCAGCGTCCCGCCTCCAGCTAGACAGTCCCTCCCGGGTACCCGAGGCTGGCCTTAAGACCAGACTAGTAGAGCGAGGATGCGGCGCTGAGGGCCTTCTCATGTTCCGGCTCTGCAAAACCCGGTAACCAATCCTTAGGTGTCTGTGGCAAATGCCAGACCAGGTGTTTTCCCCGTCCCAGCAAGTCCCGAGCGGGCGTGGGACAGTCAGCCCAACGGCCAGGCCCGACGAGTCGAACGTGGAACTAGGGAGCAGACGGAGGCCGGCGCGGGGCTGTTGATCAGCAGGCCCGCCTGGCTGTGGGCCCCAGGCCTTTCTGCCTGGGACTCTGCGCCTGCGCCCGCCCGGCCGCTGCCTGCTCTCCCGGCGCGGCCGAGGTCCAGGCTGCAGCACGCCGCCTGGGTCTCTGGGCGATCCATGGGCTGCAGCGAGGGCCGCGATGACAGATTACGGCGAGGAGCAGCGCAACGAGCTGGAGGCTCTGGAGTCCATCTACCCTGACTCCTTCACAGGTGACTTCCGCGGCCACGGGCCGGCAGCTCCCCGAGGTGGAGTGGGACGGGCCGCCGCCTCCACGGCCCTCGACATCCCCCGCCAGGATGGAGAAGGGAACAGCCAGGCCGCGTGGCCACCTCGCTCGCCACTCTCACCTCTAGCTCTTTTGCAGTGATCGGGCATTTACTAGTAACTCTACGGCTGTTCTGTCTTCTCCGCTAATTCCTTGAAATCTGAAAGTCCGGGCGAGGTCCCTGGAGTGGCAGGCCTGGAATTCAGTCGGGTGCACTTTGGTTCTGTGTCGCGGCAGTCCATGGGGTGGCAAAGAGTCGGACACGACTGAGCGACTGAACGGACCTGAACTAACAGGAGCGCGAGGTTTAGTGAAATACACGAATGAAGGTGCTCCAAGTGGGAGTAGTCTTTCCAGAGCCGCAGAAGTGTCAGTTTTCACATTTTCACCATTATTCAGGCTGTTTTTTTTCCTCATATTTGCTGTTTTAAAATTTGTGGGATTCAGAATTCTCAAAGTTACCCAGGATCAGTTTTGAGAGTAGTCTTGTCCCTGAAGTTTGTCGTTTTTCTCTTCTCTCTCTCTCTTTTTTTTTTTTTTATGTTCTGACATTCTGCAGATTGCCCAATGAATGAGTTGGCTCAAATTTCAGGTCCACTGTAAGATCACAGGTAGTTAGACTTGTAGTAGGATGTTAGACGTCATCTAGGAGAAGGAAATGGCAACCCACTCCAGTGTTCTTGCCTGGAGAATCCCAGGGACGGAGGAGCTTAGTGGGCTGCCGTCTATGGGGTCGCACAGAGTCGGACACGGCTGAAGCGACTTAGCAGCAGCAGCAGCCTGGCTTCCTCTTGCTAGAAGCAAGGTAGTGGAGGCTCAAGAAAGGCAAGCGGTTGGCTCTGGGTTGGCCAGCAAGTTAGTAGCAGGACTGGTAATAAGAGTTCGGTTCCACTCCAGCTGGTATGACGGGGAGCAGAAGGTTACTTGGTAAGCTGGGCTAATGTAAAATGGTAATGAGAAGTTCATTAGGTATATTTTCAAGGAAGAGAATTCTTCTGTAGTAAACCATCCTTCTGATGATTCTGAAAATGCTGCAAGATAAGCATATCAGTATGGCTTCTCTCACTTGACACTCAGGTTTTGAGAGGTGGTCTAATAAAGCCAATATGAGCAAGTATAGCCTAGGTTTGTGGGACTTACCTTCCTTACCCCGTCCTTTGAGTGTCGTCCATCACTGACTGTCAGAATTCAGTGTAAGGTAATGTTATTTTAACTCATAAACCGCAACACCTCTCCCTTGTCATTGTTTAGCTTAGTTTTCTTAGCTCTACCCTTTGATCACTGCTTGCAATGGTAGCAAATTTTGTTCTGCTTTGCCAACAGGCTTATGTCTCTCAGCTATCCCTGTATAGTTCCAGTCCTGTTCATGTTCTCTCTCACCAGCAGTTCAGCTGTGCTGTGAGGATGTTAAGGGGATGAGTGAAGAGGGGTTTGAGAGTGTCATTAACTGGGTGAGTGTGTATGGAGTCTGGCTCCCTTCTGTATCCTTGCTTATGTATCAATGTCTAAATAAAACAGAATATAGGGTCAGTTGCTGGATATACTCTTAATCATAACATTTGGTCCTTTCTGATACATTGGAAATGGGACAGGCATGAGCACAACATAGGCAGACTTAAGAAAGCACAAGATGTGCTCTTCTCATTTCTTTGAACATTAAGATTTGCTCATTAAATATTGTGCTTATAAACATTTGTAAAAGTGATACATTTTAACCCTAAAATAATTGGATGGTTCTTTCAAATTGTACTAGGGGCTGATATAGTTGGGTATGTGAAATTCTTGTCAGATGCAAAAGTGCTTGAGAATTCTGAGCCAAGTTAATAAAAGAAAATTTGTGAATCTTGGACGCCTCAAGTATTCTGCAGTATCAGCTGAGCCCTTCTGTCTCTTAATTCCTATCAGCACCCCTACAGTTGCATTAAATAAGTTAAAATGAGCTGTCTGATTTATAGTTATTTAGGAACTTTGGTCAACTTCTGTATGAAATCTCAAGGCAAAGGCAAGCGGACTTTGGAGTCATTTATTTCTGTGTTTGGTCTTTTGGAATCTTTTTGAGGATTTGCAAGGTGTACTATTTTTTATAGCTTTCTTATGTGTTGATGATTTCATACTTTAGTATTTTCATACCTAGTTTAAGAAAGAGAGCTTGTTTGTATTAGTTTGCCAAGGAACAATAATTGGTGGTTTTCAAATCTCATTTTGAATTTCATTGAATATTAGACTTGGTAAGTGCTCAATGCTGTTGATGAAGTAAGTGTGTATGTATATATATAATTTTTAAAATAAATGATAGAGTGCTGACAGAGAAGCCTTTGTTAAGTACATCATGGCCCCCTTGTGGAGGCTGAAGAGGCACTGTTCATCCAGCCGTAGACCTAGGCACATAGACCTAACCTGACTTGAGAACTGATTTCCTGGCTATTTGCAGAGAACTTTTGGCCCAATGTTGCATTTTGTTGTGAATTCTAACAGATCATAATACAGTTTCTTCTTTGTGTCCATTCTGTAACTTGATTGCACACTAACCCAATCCTCCTAACAACTAGTCTTCTAAAATATACAGGGAGGCTCCTGATGCCACATTCTCCTTCAGCAGCACTTCACTTGATAAGATCCTTCTAAGATAGTTGAATTTGGTTATTTCCATTTCTGTATCAAAGTCCCTGGCTATATATGGTAAGTGTGGATCAAATTGGTTAGCTTCAGGCTAGCCAAAAGTCAGGTTCCCTTGATTCTGTTCGACCTTACAAAGAGGTGTACGTAATCCTGTATTTGCTTGTGTTAGTACCTCTGAGTTAACAGCCATGAGCTTAACAGAATTGCATTTAGACACGGGGCAGAAGTCATCTTGTGAAAGCAGTTTTTCTAGGACAGTTGCTCTCTAAGACCCACAGGGACTTCCTTTAATGTGGGCTGATCTGGTTTTTTGTGGAAAACCTGTCATTTGTGTGTCCCTGTGGTGTCCCTTTCAGCTACTACCTCCATTTTCTCTGCTTTTGACAAAATTCTTAGTTTTGTCTGGTTTACCATCATCTGCCCCTCTATCACCTAACACTTCTCCTGCCCCTCCACTGGTTCCTTGAACAGCGCCCAACAACTTTATTCTTTTTTTCAAAAGGATTTTGATGCACTCACAGTGGTGGATACCTGGTCTCTTTGTTGTTGTTTTTCAGTCGCTAAGTCATGTCTGACTCTTTGTGGCTCTGGCTCTTTGTGGCCAGGCCTCCCTGTCCCTTGCTATCTCCCGGAGTTTGCCCAAGTTCAAGTCCATTGCATCGGTGATACCATTCAGCCTTCTCATCCTCTGTCACCCCCTTCTCCTCCTGCCATCAATCTTTCCCAGCATCAAGGTCTTTTCCAATGAGTCAGCTCTTCACATCAGGTGGCCACAGTATTGGAACTTCAGCTTCCACATCAGTCCTTCCAATGAATATTTGGGGTTGATTTCCTTTAGGATTGACTGGTCTCTTTAGTGAAAGCTAATCTTTCCTCAACTTGCCTCAGCTCACAGTATGGTAGTAATGCATTGGAAAGTTTCCCTATTTTAGTAACCTCCAAGCTTTGGAATATTATCCCTTTTCAATTTTCTGTTTTTTTTTTTTTTAAATTAGGTTTAGCTATGACAGAAAACCCCAAATAGCTGGTTTTAGAAAGGTAAAAGTTTATTACTCTTGCACATAAATGAGACTTGTGTAGCTCTAGTTCAAGATCTCTTCAGGGACCCAGGCTTCTTCCTAGTTCTCTGTCATCCCTAAGATGTAGTCTCACCCTCATGGTGAGGATGGCAGCATTCCTTTTCCAGGCAGTAGGATAGATAAAGGAATGAGGGGAGGGGGGAAAAAGAAGTAAAAGACAGCAGTTCCTTAAGGAAATTTCCTCAAAAACTATCAAAGGACTTACTTCCTTCTATCCCATTGGCTGTAACTCAGTCATTTGGTGAGACCCAACTGGAGGGAGGCTGGCAATGACAGTTTTTATTCTGGATGGGCAGTACACTCAGTTAAAAATGGTGTAACTGAAAGAAGGGGAGAGTGGCTATTGCAGGAATTAGCATTGTTCTCCAGAATCTTTGTTCCTGATTCACCATTTTTTCTCTGTGGCAATTTGGTGCAGTGGGTATCAGCTCTCTGTCCTTGGACAAATCATATAACCTCTCTAAGCCTTCGCTTCCTTATCTGTTTAATAAGGAATAATGTAAGTGTGAAAGAGTTAGTCGCTCAGTTGTGTCTGACTCTTTGCAACCCCATGGACTGTATCCCACCAGGCTCCTCTGTCTGTGGAATTCTCCAGGCAAAAATACTAGAGTGGGTAGCTCTTCTCTCCTCCAGGGGACCTTCCACCAGGGGGCTTCCCAGATGGTGCAGTGGTAAAGAATCCATCTGCCAGTGTAGGAGATGAAGGAGACTCGGGTTTGCTCCCTGGATCGGAAAGATCCCTTGGAGGAGGAAATGTCAACCCACTCTAGTATTCTCACCTGGAGAGTCCTGTAGACAGAGGAGCCTGGTGGGCTACAGTCCACAGGGTCGAAAAGCATTGGACACAACTGAACATGAACACTAATACTAGTGTGGATACTTCATAACTGTTAAATATAAGATACTGTTTCCTGGAAATTTGCCATCTTAGTTGCTGCTGCTTCTGATACTTTTGATGGCTTCATAACTCCTGTCTCTATCAACAGACAGTTTTGATTCCTATTTCCTCCAGCTGCATGGGCTGATAGTCACAGCTTAGAAATGCCATCTTTAAAATTCTCACCTCTTTCCATCCCTAAACTTTGTAGCCCTGCAGTTCTTTCTTTTCCAGGCTTTTACTGGACATGGGTCTCATCACAAATTCTCATGGATAGGTAGTTTATCAGCTTTTATCTTGTTCATCTTGGTCAGGCAGTTCAGTGATGTTCTTGCTAGCATTCCCCTGTCCTCATGTACCAAATGGTTTCCTCACTTACCAGATATTTACTGTAGGTACTGTTAGGAGCTCAGTCTCTTGGGCAAAGACATCACATAAGTAATTTATAACACAATGGGATGATTCTTTCATGGAGGTGTGTACAGAATGCAGAGGGAACCGAGGGAGAGGGGACTGAGTTGTTCTGGAGAGCTGAGGGGTCATGTGGAGTTATGTAAACGAGACTGAGGAGGGGGCACACGTGCAGACTTGTGACTGTGAGAGCCGTGTGTGCAAAGGACAGGTAGTTGGGTCTAGCTAGAATGTAAAGTGAGAGACACAGCAAATGAGGCCCGACACGTATGCAGGGGCCAGATCACTAAGGGCCTTGTGAGGGATTTAGGTATGCGCTTACAGGCTCCTTCTCCACGACCCTCACCATAGCTCCTCAGACACACATGGCTCATGGGAGGCACTGCCTTGTCAGACCTGCATCCGTCGGCACTGAGGCTTCTCTTGAGGGCCGACCTGTCATGACTGCTTTCCTTTCGGTCTCTGGAACCATTTCCTCTTCTTGCTTTTGTTCCCCAAGTTTAGGACTCCTTACACAGCTGATCCTGGCCCTTATTTTTCTCCCTCTGTGTTCTCTCTGGTGATTTCATTTAGTCAAATGGCTTTCCCTGTTACCTCTCTGTGGATGATCCCAAATTAAATTCCAGCCCAACTTTCTTCAGCGTCATTTGCCCGTTTCTGATTGCTTGATATCTCCAGCTGAAAGTACCCTGTGTCCTTCCAATACGTCTGGTCTTTCATTTCTAGTCCTGTTTTTGTTCATGGTCCTGCCTGCAGATTCAGGGTGTCACCCATCAGCGTCTTCGATTTCTTCCTGTTCCCTGTTTGCATTGCTACCAGCCTGGTTCAGAACCTCATTAACTTTGCTGAGACAGTTTCAGCGGCTGTCTAGTTTCATCCTGCCTCTAGTCTTGTTTTTCTCCTCTGTTTTATGCACCATTGCTAGATTTATCTTCCGTGTTTAGAAATAGAATTCTGACCTTATTACTACCGCTAAAAAAAGCTATCACTATCTACACTAAACTTTCAGCTGTTTATTTTCAGCCTGTTTTATTCACCACATACATCCACCAGTGGAATAATTTCTAATTCCTTGTGTGTTCCTTAAGCTCTCTTACCATTATACCCTTGCTGCCACGTTACTCTAACCTGCATTCCTTTTTTCCATCTCTACTTACAGAGTATGCTTTAATCCACCACCTAGCTCCAATGACTTCCCTGGAATGTCTCAGCTGGAATTTTCTTTTTTTAGATGAAATTCTATACAGTTTTAGTCCTGCCAGTTAGTAGTTGTATAGCTTTGGGCACATTATTTAAAAGCTTTTTTATCCTTGTTTCCACATCTATAAAATGCCAATGATACTGTATTTAATTGTTTCTAAGACATCTTAACATTTAAACATCTTTGAAGTCTGAATTTGTCGTACAGTTGACTACATATCATAGTTTAGTTGGCAGTTCCCTTTTCTCTTTCTTAGTGGTACGTAAAGTAGGGTGAATCATATACTTGATGGCATCTTAAATTTGGTAGAATCTGATGATAGTATAAAATCACCATTTTGGTGTGAGAAATAAAGGGTCTCTGTGTAAATGCTTAGAAGAGCGCAAGTGCAAAGTAATGCTCAATAAATGTTGGCTGCTATTGGGTATAGTTCCCCTGGATTACAGCCTCACTGAACCCTTATTTCTGTAGTTGCAGTTTTTATATCTCATGACATGTAAATGCTAAAAGTCGGTTATGAAAAAAATGGGAATGAAATACATCTAATATATTTTACACACATTTGTTAGGAAAAAGAGGTAGGGCCATTGTATTATAAAAGCTTTACTACTATAATTGCCTTTTAGGGACTTTTTCAACATAGGCTGGACAGCCTGAGACCTATTATAATGTGCATCCAGTGAGTCTCTTTTCCTTTCTGACAAACCCTCTCTACTAGTCATAGGTGTTAATCTTTGCTTCAGGTCAATTAGAATGAGGCCGTATGTCTTGAAAATTTTATCCATAGTGAATATTTATGAAGACTTCAGAAGTTACTGAGTAGGAAAAGCTGAGTCCTTTTCATGGTGATGTCTTCAGGGAGCCCCTCGTCAGAAAGAGGCTGCTGAGCTGTTACCAACCTTGGTAGGGTAGGGGTTAGTGCTTCCCAGGCCTGAAGTGAAGTGCAGACTTTTGTGGGCTCAGCAGTAGTCAAGGGTGGCTTGAATTTTCCTTCTTTAGTTTTCTGATGGTTCTGAATATGAGTTTTATTTGTTATTGTCTTTCTCCTTTTATTGTTTAGATCTTTCATTGAGCCAGAATTTACTGAGTTTCTAGATACTGCCTGGCACTGGTCCAACAGTTCTCCGAGTTCTTAAAGTATTCTTGTGGGGGAATAGATCATAAACAGATAAATAGTATCAGACAGACATCAGGCAGTAAAATAGCATATAAAGCTTTCTTACTTACGTAAATGCTGATTGACATGTCTTGCTTAAAAAATTGGAAGTAATTTGATATTTGAATTCATGGATAATTTTGTAATTCCATGAAAGATGGTAGGTTTCAATAATTTGGGAAAGAACAAAGTTTTTAGAGACAATGTGGGAGAAAGATAGCTAGAAGATACAAACTCTTACAAATTGATATTTACTGACAGTCATAGAGATTCTGAATTGTATTTCAAAATATATATGTAGAAAAATTAGTGATAATACTGAGTATTTATGACTGGGTAGGTTCTGATGAGAAACATCAAACTTTTCTTTTGCCATTTCATTTGGAAATATTTTAGAATGTGACTTCCCATGTGTGGGTGGAAATTTTGAATTAAAACATAAATTACTTAATTGATAAAACTCCAAGAGAGTATCTTGTACAGGTATTTTCTTCTCAGATTAAAGAAAACCCTAGATTTAAATAGAAATTGATGGACGTTTTATCATCTGAACTGTTACTATTAAGTCTGTATTTGTGGAAATGGAAATACAGGCTAGGGATCAGTTTCCAGAACTGGGAATTGGTATTTTGCTAATAAGGAAAAGCACGTGCCTTATGTTAATAACTTAACCTCTGTGTATATTTTCTTGCAGTATTATCAGAAAATCCACCCAGCTTCACCATTACTGTGACATCTGAGGCTGGAGAAAATGATGAAAGTAAGTCTAATTAAAAACACTTCTGGGTTTTCTGCACTTCTCTCAGGGATTTTATTCCTTCAGCAGCCATTTAGCAGGCCATTGCATGTGTGCAGGTGCTGAGGTTCTGTTAAGAATTTAGTATGATTGTTAACATGTTTCTAACCAGTATTTACTATGTAATAATGACTTCTGGAGAAACAGAGAGGAAGTCAAGGAGATTTTCTGGCAGAAAAAGCTTAATTTTTAAAAGTGAAACAGAAATGTTAACAATATAGCAGGTAGAGAAAGGGGAGGAAATTTTTGTCAGTAAGACTTTCTACAAGCATAATGCAGTGCTTGTGTGGTTTTCCGTGGCATGCCATCGACTTTTTCCTCACTGGATATTTAGATTGTTTACTAGACATTTGCTGTTATAAACTGGGCTGGATAAATACCTACCTATATTTTCCCTCTTTTTAGATTGGGTAGTATACTGTTATTTAAATATGTGTATACATAAAGCCAGATAAAAACCAATATTATATGACTGGTAAACTAAGACAAATGTACAAATTGAAATAAGGGAGCTATAAAACTAATAAGATTAAATTAATTTGGCACATGTTGGGAGAGGCCTATCTTAAGTTTATTTCTGCTTTGGTCAAGTTCAATTAATATTGTAATTTGATAAAAATGTTATATAAGTTGGCATTAACCCTGAGAATTTTTTTTTTCCTGTTAAGCTAGTCAACTAAAATTCTGTCATGAGTAGTCAGTTAAAACAATTTTAGTGGTATCACTAGATAATTCTAAATCTGTCTTATAGAATTGAAAATGAGGTTAATACTGATATTACTGAAATCTGAAATAAAGAGATATTGGATACAGTTATTAACATTTATATAGATGGATTTTATTTATATGTATAAAGTCTCAATTACACATGAGGATCCTTTGACATTTTGTTTAAAAGACTGTATGCATAGAGAGATACTTTAAAGTATCCTTTTAATAGTACTTTTAAGATACTTTAAAGATACCAAAATGGTAACAGTGGTCTCTTTCTGGGGATGAGATCATTATTGCTTTTGTTTTTCCTTTAATATATTGCTAAATTTTATGTAATGAATTTCTGTTACATCATATAGTAGAATCAGTAAATTAAAAAGAAAACTTGTGCTAGCAATAAAATTTAGAAACATGTTAAGTAAAAAGCAAGAAAAATGCCAAAAGACACTATATATTTCTTACCTAACATTCAATCTTATATCTTATATCTGTTGATTCATAAAATTCTTTGTTGACATCATACACCAAAATACCAAGCCAGCAGATTTTGAGGTGTTTGGTTTTTTTTTCCATTCCCATGGAGAGAAATCTAGATCTTAGTTTAAATCATCAAAAGCAGGAGGTTTTAATCATTAAAATATGAGTTACAGGAAAGGCAAAATGGAGACAAAGGGTCATGTTGACAAATAGGTTTTAACAAAAAATATTTAGCACTACTGCTCTGTATTAGATTGCCTGGCAAAACTGAGATTTCATCAGACTGGGTAGCAGAGAGATACTTCCCACTTATGTCCCCTTAAGAATGTCACACCTGTGCCGATGTCCTATCTGTGAACTGGCACAGGCCAAAGACTGGGGGAGAATGTCAGTGAGTCAGGTTAAAAGTTTCTCAGACAACCTCTCAAGCTCTCCAGTTTACACCCGTGTCCTTTAGCAGTCGCTCAGCAATGCTCTGCTGGCATTGCGCAGGTAGAAGTATGGACTCGGGAGCTAGAGTCAGATCTTCTGCACTGGACGCCGGCTCTGGGAGAGGCCTGGAAATGAGCCTCAGTTGGTACTTTTTCTGTGTCGTATTCAGTGCCTTTCGTTCATCTTAAGCAGGGTTTTAGAAGGAGTGTCTTCTTCATCCTCTTTCTCTGACATGCCGTAAGATGAAATACTCATAAGCAGCAGATGTATTTCATGTCAGATGTGATCTTTGGTATTCCTGTGATTTGTTTTTACCTGTAATTGTGGTACATGTTATGTATGTTAATGATTATCTGGTCTCATAGTAACCATTTTTTCCTTTTGTAGGAGAATCTTTTGTGCTACTTTCCATTGACACATTGTAAATTAATTACTAATTCAACAAAGATTTTGACCTCTTTCTACATTTGAAGGTATTTGTATTAATCTCTTCTCTTATGTCTTTAGCTGTCCAGACAACCCTCAAGTTTACATACAGTGAAAAATACCCAGATGAAGCTCCCCTTTATGAAATATTCGCCCAGTTAAATCTAGAAGATAATGATGTAGCAGACATTTTAAAATTATTAGCATTACAGGTAAGGAAATAACATGTTTTATAATGGTATTATTTTATTGGCCTTAAATATTATACATTAATCTTGAGCTAGAAAATTAAATATGTATAATGAGTGTACTGAACAAGCAGAATTCATGATGTATGTGTATACACACACACATTCACAAAGCATCTTTATTATTGTTCCCTCCTGTACCTTTAAAATTTGAATAAGAAAAGTTCTCCCTATACCCTTGTTTGAAACTCAGCCCTGTGACTTTTAGGTGATAAAAAGTTCAATTAGGTACAGTAAGTTATAACACAATCATAATTTGGTTTTCAGAATATCTAGTCCCATGCACACTTAAAAATCCCAATTTAAAAAAAAGTAAAGCTCGTAAGCCCTCTGATCTGTTGCAGTCTAGTTACCTGCAATTTGGTGAGAGGAGTGGTGATTGATTTTTTTCTTTCCTATCTCTCCTGCTGTCTAAACTTATGAACAGCAATAATGGTTTATGACCCTTCCAAGAGCAGGTGTTTGCTTGGAAGAAAAAATGGGTATTGGAAAGTTCTTACCTGGCTAGTTCTCTGATGGGTCAGGCTAGTTACAGTCTAGGCGTGGTGGATATTTAAAGCTCTCTTTTACTTGGGTAGAGTTTTCATGGATTCATCACAGTAGAGAGTAGGGAGGGCAAATAAAATCTTCCTCCACCATCGTTAAAAGCAGAAGTCCTAGTTTTGTTTGTTTTTCTAAGGAGAACTGACAGAAAACGTCTCCACTGTAAATATGACTGGTATGTGTCAAGAACTGTGGGTGCTCTCAGTGTTGACATTTTAAAAATATCTGGAACTGTTAGAGAATGAGGAGTGAAAGAAGATATATCAAACATTAATTTATGCTGATTCTAGGTCCTGTTCACTTCATTACCCAGAATGAAGTCATATTATTTCTATATCATTTAGTTTAAAGTGCTTCATTTGGAAACACTGTAGAAAGCCTGGAACAATATACTGTATTCAGTCACTCATGTATTAATACAAGTTTCTTCATCTGAGTGATTTTTGTTAATATGCATTTTATTTGTATTCAAACTCCTTTCTTTTAAGAATGAAGTTTTGATTTCTGATACTTACCTGAGATCAGAGGTATTTAGGGCATATTTGTATCTTTTTTCTTAGTTGTATTAGTTTTTAGTTATCAAAATAATTTATATTACAAAAAAACTCAGAAAATACAGAAAACAATGAAGAAGAAAATAAAGATTATTCTTAATCTTACCAGTTAGGTATAACTGCTTATTAACACTTGGTGTGAATTCAGAATCCTGCAGTAGCTAGCAGTGTCTAGCATGTTATCATCATTTTAGTTCTTTGGGGATATTTTGAGAGCTGTGACACGAACCTGAATTTTGAAGAAAAAAGGATTTCTAACATAATAACAATGTAGGTACTTTTATGATTTATCTTTATGTATTTTTTTTTCTTTTTGTAATGATTTAAAGCTATAATGATGAATATATGCTGGAGAACTGAAGTTGTTAGCTACTGTAGAAAAAGGTTTTCTGAATTCTACCTACATATATGATTATTACATAGAATCTATTGAAACACCTGTTTTCAGTTGGATATAGCAAATTATAAGACTTTTAAGATCTAAGATGTCGTATATGGGCTTCCCTGCTGGCTCAGCTGGTAAAGAATCCGCCTGCAGTGGGAAACCTGGGTTGGAAAAATTCCCTGGGGAAGGAAAGGGCTACCCACTCCGGTATTCTTGCCTGAAGAATTCCAAGGACTGTATAGTCCATGGGGTCACAAAGAGTTGGACACAACTGAGCGACTTTCACTTCACTTCGCTTTATATATAGACACACAAACACACACACACATCAGTTCAGTTGCTCAGTTATGTCCAACTCTTTGCGACCCCAGGGGCTGCAGCACGCCAGGCTTCCCTGTTCGTCAGCTACTCCCAGAGCTTGCTCAGACTCATGCCCATTGAGTTGGTGATGCCATCCAACCATCTCATCCTCTGTTGTAAATGATCCAAGAGTCTGAACTTATGGTGTAACTGAATTAGTGATCATATTATAAATGTATGAGTGTAGTGATTATACTAAAACACCTCCCACCCACCACTGGTTGGTTGTTTTTATTTTTCTGAGAATTATGTTTCTAACTACACCTTTTTTCTTTTTTGGTTACATAGGCAGAAGAAAACCTTGGAATGGTGATGATCTTCACCTTAGTGACAGCTGTGCAAGAAAAATTAAATGAAATAGTAGATCAAATAAAAACTAGACGAGAAGAAGAAAAGAAACAAAAAGAAAAAGAAGCAGAAGAAGCTGAAAAGGTATATTTAAAAGTCATGTTTTCTTTCATTATTCTTTAAATTTGTCATTTGGGTTTTTTTTTGTTTTGGAAATTTCAGTAATTTGAGAGGAAATCACAAAAATAAGCACAAAGTGAAATTTAATAAAGCTTTACTAAATAAAATTTTAGAAGGGCCCTCATTTACTTGGCAGGAATTGCACAATAATGATCAATCAGTTGGTTAAAGGTTAATAAAGTGCATGCAGGTAAAATCAAGAAATATAAATTATTTCACTTATAGTATAAAGTTTAGAAATATAAAGCTCCTGTCAGAATAATTTAAATATTTACTGAATTTAAAGAAAACCTTAGATTCTAAAATGAAGTAAAAAAAAGTAAGCAGGGATGTCAGTGTTATGAATTGGTGTATATTTAAACATATTATATATTGACAATAGCAACTTTCTTCTTAATTGTGAATAACAATGGAAACACCTCACATATTATCTTTGTTTTTTTGTAATAATATAAAAACAGACTTTTCTAGAGTAAATTGCCAAAACCAATGAGAGTAGCTAGTGCAGATAGAAATCAGACTAAATATTATGGACTTGAAACCATTTTTCTCTTTGATTCCTCTCAGGGGCTGTGTTCATTAGTCTAGAAGTTCATTAGGCTTTATTTTCTAACTGTTGTTTCATTTATCTGGTGATGTGTTTTTTTCTTTCCTAAGCAATTATTCCATGGTACTCCTGTTACAATTGAGAATTTCTTAAATTGGAGGGCCAAGTTTGATGCAGAACTCTTGGAAATTAAAAAGAAACGGATGAAGGAAGAAGAGCAAGCAGGAAAAAATAAATTAAGCGGTATGACACCACCTCCCACCCAATATCCTGTTCCCTTTAAGCCCTCCTATATTACTTCTTATATAGCAAGTGGATCATTTGGATAGATTTCTGTAAGAAAATAATATACTTAGGCATATAGGGCAAAAAGAGAGTGTTATCTCCATATGATGACGTTTCTTCACACATAATTATCATTAATTTTTATGGCTTATCTTTCATCTATTGCAATGGATAGATCTTCAGATATAGCTGCAAGACTTTTAGGATCACAAGGCTTAAGAGTGGTGGAATCAAACCCATTTGTTTTTTCAAACTAGGCTTTCACTTGTTCCATTTTAATGCCAATACATTTCATATGCCTCTTAGCTGCTTACTGAGCTCATACATTTATTGAAATTCACAGAAAAATGGGTTTTCAGATTTTTTATATCTTTAACTTTTTAAAATTATTACGCCTTTTAAAGGGTTATAGGGAAGATGGAGAAAAACTATGCCATTCTAATTAAATATGTTTATTTCTTTTAGGGAGACAACTATTTGAAACAGATCATAATCTCGACACATCTGATATCCAGTTCTTGGAAGATGGTAAGATAATACTAGAATTCCATATGTACATAATGTGCTGTTTTTAATATTAAACCATGAAAATCATCAGTTCAGTTCGTTCAGTCGCTCAGTCGTGTCTGACTCTTTACGACCCCATGAATCGCAGCACCCAGGCCTCCCTGTCCATCACCATCTCCTGGAGTTCACTCAGACTCACGTCCATCGAGTCCGTGATGCCATCCAGCCAACTCATCCTCTGTCGTCCCCTTTTCCTCCTGCCCCTAATCCCTCACAGCATGAGAGTCTTTTCCAATGAGTCAGCTCTTCGCATGAGGTGGCTAAAGTACTGGAGTTTCAGCTTTAGCATCATTCCTTCCAAAGAAATCCCAGGGCTGATCTCCTTGAGAATGGACTGGTTGGATCTCCTTGCAGTCCAAGGGACTCTCAAGAGTCTTCTCCAATACCACAGTTCAAAAGCATCAATTCTTCAGCATAGTGATAACAATGTAAATTTTTCCTCCCAAGGCTCTAAAACAACACACTTTGAAGAATAAATTCTAATGTTTGATTAGGTTATACATTAAACTATGGCAGTGTATTTTTTAAAAGTTTTGTGATAAGGAAAATCAAAGATAGCAGTAGGTAAACAATATGATCACCTTTGCCTCTAACACTTGGTAAACCAGGTCACTGTGATTCAGATCACCTGTTTTCCTCAAAGTTATAGTATCACGAATCTATGGGAACTGTAATCCACGGTCTGTCATGGAGCTTTATAAAAACTGCAAACCTGGAATTAACCAAGAGTCTTATATTTCATACCACTCTTACTGTCTTTGGAGCATCTAGTCCTTGCGCTTTCCTTCTCTTTTTTGTCCTAACCCTTATCCTCTTGCTGTCTTCATCTGTTCATTTCCATCCACCAGCAAATACGGTGGCTCAGACGGTAAAGCGTCTGCCTACAATGCGGGAGACCCGGGTTCGATTCCTGGGTTGGGAAGATCCCCTGGAGAAGGAAATGGCAACCCACGCCAGTATTCTTGCTTAGAAAGTCCCATGGATGGAGGAGCCTGGTGGGCTGCAGTCCATGGGGTTGCAAAGAGTCGGACACGACTGAGCGACTTTACTTCACTTCACTTTCACTATAAGCTTGGCACTGTCCTGGGCACTGAGGATAGAGCAGAGAACACTGCAGATAAGTCCCTTGCCCTCACGGAGCTGGAGGCCAGTGAGTGTCTCTTAAATGTAGAGCTCCTTGCACAGTCACCCTCTTGTAGCTCCCCGAGTTCTGTACTCCATCATCCTGTGTCATGCCCGTCGTGCCTGTGGGATCCTCTAGCATCAGGCCTTTTGACCTTATTCCTGGACTACCTTTGGAGAAGGGAAGAAGGTTAAGTATCAAACGTCTTTTTTAAAAAAGTTTCACTGTCTTTACTCATTTTTGACTCCTTTTCCTGTTTGGTGGATTGAGTATCTCTTTATAGCCAATAACTTATCAAAAGCACTCTGTTGATTCTGCCTCTGCGATGTCTTTTCAACTCTTTCCTCGTGATTTGAACATTTGTTATTTTTCAGCTGGACTTTAGTAGTAGCTTCATTCTTTCCCTGCCTCAGTCTCTTCCTCTAGTGCCCTTACCTGCCTTGTAGCTACCACCTCTGAGGCAGGATGTCTAAAAGCCAGGTTTAATCGTGCCGTTTCTTCCCTTAAAATCCTCTGGTGGTTCTCTGCTGCTTAGAGGAAGGGGTTGACCTACTTTGGTCCTTCGATTTGGCCTTCATCTGTGTTATTTTCGGATGTTTTTCTTTATGAGTCTTGTGTTCCAATTAGGATTCAAGGTCTTAACTTTTTTTCTCTGCTTTTGCATAATGTTCTACCTAGAATCGCTTCATCCTGGCTCCTTTTCTTCTGGGTAGTTTCAAATTTATCATGAAGATATTTCAGTTGTCCTCTGCTCTGTGAAAGTGTCACTACTTCCTCTCCCAGGCCTAGTCAATTACTCTTTGGCCTGAGCATACCAAATTGTATTTTATTACTGAACTGCTCTTAGGTTTCATGAAGCAGGGTTTCTTCTCACTGAGTTGAATGTCAGTGGACTAGAGTCTGAGAGGGAAAGAAGGTGAACAATGTTCGGTGATTTAAGAGTACTGTAATATCCTACTTCTGTGTACTACAGACAGACTGAAGAATGAAGCTATTTCATGCAAAGCCTGAGTATTGCTTCCTGTAGGGCTTAGACGTTTGGAATCTTGGAAAGGCATACCACTAGTTACAGGGGAGCTGGATGAGAGTGAAGAGCAAAATAAATTTATCAGCTGATTATATGTATAGTTAAGCTTTAATGATGTACATACGTATCTCCAGTACGGAAAGAGATGAACTCTTGGTACAGGTCTCTTGGTCAGTGATAATCAACTTTGTATCATCGTTGTCTCCAGCTTACAACATGCCAGATCATAAATAATTCATTCCAGGAAGGGCTTTTTGGTAGTTGGGTCTTTTTAGACTATGAACTGGAAGCCTGAAGATGCTCTTAAGATGTGTGCGTTTCTGTTGACCAGTGCAGATCATGGCTGGTGTGATTTGCAGTAGGAGTTCAGGATTTCGTCACGTGTGCTACAGCTGCATGTTTAGGAAGACTGTTTGGCCCTGCCAGTGGGTTGTAGCTTTTATTTCTGAGTATAGGACTAAAGGGGAAATCTTCTGTCTTTTGCAGCTGGAAACAACGTGGAGGTAGATGAGTCTTTGTTCCAGGAAATGGATGACTTGGAGCTGGAGGACGATGACGATGATCCAGACTACAATCCTGCTGACCGGGAGAGTGACTTGACCGACTGATGGACTCTTCCCGTCTGCAGAGAGGCTTGACTGCCACAGCATCTGTGGCTATGCTGAGAGGGTGTTGATTTTCCTTTCTTTTTTCTAAGAAAAAAATAATTTTCAGGAGAATATTCTTCTGATGGCTTTCATCATTGAACTTAATAAATTGATCTTAAAAATTTCAAATATTAAAATGTTCACTTCCTCTTATTGATGGGAAGAAGGTCATATGTTTATAAAGCCATTTAGCGTTGGAAAGCGATCCTGCCGAAAACACCCAGGCTGGAAGATGTGCCATTGCTGAACACAAGTGTGGGTTTATGTACAAGGAGTTGGAGTAGGAATTTCTATGTGGAGACAGTGGTGACTTTCGAACTCTAAGGGTTTTCATTCATATAAAATATCAGAAGACTGAGTGAGCAGGGCATTAAAACTGAATTCTAGGCTTCAGACATGATAAATTTAAGTCTTAAAACCAGAAGCCCATATAACAGTCAGGAGTAAAATGGACTTTAGTCCTATAATAATACCTGAGTCAGAATCATCTTTGGAGTTGTGGAAAAGTACACTCCTAGACCATTCTCAGTGAAGCTTAATAAACACTGAGCCTCAATCTGAGCCTATGAGTGAGAGCTCATGCCAGAGATACAACGATGGTGACGCACACTCCCGATGAAGAACCACTGTCAGTTGTCAGGTCTATGAATTGTGACGTTCCCAATTTTTCTAGCTGACCAGTCTGAAGGGGTCTGAATTCATGGGATTGTTCACTACGCACATTCACATTGATGCGCATGAGACCTTCATGATAATATGGAATGACTGACTTGGGGGCTCTAGGTAGGAGAGCCAGGCTTCATGCAAGTTATCCAGTCTCTGCAGTTTGGGAGTATTGAATCTTAACCCCAACAGGAAAGCTCTTGTGCTATTATAGGTGGCTGTCTGTGTTCAAAAGTACAAGAACTGTATACCCACAGAGCAGCAGTATCCATGTTTATTTTTAAAGTCAGGCTTTAAACCATCATTGAAGAATTTAATACTCATCACCCACCTTGATCTTGAACAATAAAAAGAAATAGAAGTAATATTCAGTATTTCTATGCAAAGAGAAGTCCAAAAGTTTGTTACGCGAGATTTTGCTTTTCCTAAGGTGAAATCCTTTCTGTAGCTAATCAATTGCTCAAGAACCTAAAAGAGTGGTTCGATTAAGGTTAAGAAAAGCAGTGGTGAGCCGTGTAGCATGAGGTCAATAAAGACTTGACCTTAAAGTATAAAGAATGATTACACTTGCCCCTCATTTAAGTCTATGTCTTATACATTTTCTACAGGTATCGAATATCCACGTTTGTCATTTCAAATGTAGGCAGAGCCCAAAGAAATGGAAATGGAAATGAAACTAACCTGGTTACTTCCAATGATACTCCCACATATATTCATCTGTATAAAAGTTTACAGTTGACTTTGTATTCTGGGAATTAAGCAAAGGCTGCTCCTCAAACTGAAGCATACATAACTGCAAGATGTGTAACAGTGTGTGTGCATGCTAAGCTGCTTCAGTGGTGTCCGACTTTGTGAGACCCTAAGGACTGCAGTCCACCAGAATCCTCTGTCCATAGGACTCTCCAGGCAAGAATACTGGAGTGGGTTGCCATGCCCTCCTCCAGGTGATCTTCCCCACCCAGGAACTGAACCCTTAGGTCTCTTAGGTCTTAGGTCTCCTGCCTGGGTAGGCGGGTTCTTTATCACTAGTGCTACCTAGGAAGCCCCACCCAGTAACAGCATGACTGGCTGATATTTGAAGCAGTAATTGGCTCATCTTGAATTACCAGTTTTGCTCTTGAATCAGGGAAAGTTGTTTCCATTTTTTAACTCGTGTTAAATGGTATACAGTATTACTAGGTGAAACACCTACACAAAAATTTGTGTTCGTTGCTGTATCCCTGGAACAATGGCACTGAGTAGGCCCTGATTATTGAGTGAATGAACTATGGAATAGAATGCACGATGATTATGCATTTTAAAGAGAAAATATGAGATTTCAAAGAAATGTTCTGTTTGCTGTTTGCAGCTTTGAATAATGCTTCCAGTTTCCACTTCACATTCTTTGATGCCTTAGGAAAAACAGTGGGTAAATACTAATTAAACACATCTGAAAGATTACATGAACATTTCCTAGTTGAGGTAAATCTAAGAGAGATGTCAATAACATCTCTTATGAGTGAAAAGGATGAGGTCATTGACTGTAGTGGGACAAACTCCCAAGATACATGTGCCAAGAAGTACAGCAATGCATTCTTGGATTCCAGAAGAAAGGAAATTGTGGGTTTTCAATACTTATGTGCTAGCCAGTTAAGTGTTATGAAGCTACAAACAGTAGGTAAACTAGTACAAGTGGATCCCAGCGTTTGTCTTTCAGAGAACACAGGACAGGCAGCAAAGTTAGGGATTGAATGATTATAATTGAGTCACACAGTTCAAGAACTAGGGAGTGATTTCAGACCATTGATTTCTAAAGAGACAGGGAAAGTCTTCCACAAATGACACATGAAGTGTGAATTCCTATGACAGGTAAGTGTGAAGGACGCTTGCTTGCTGCTTTAGGACCTGTGTCGGGGTAACAGAGATGACAGAACGTTGCCCAAAGGTCTTTCTCGTGTCACTTTTGTTGGGCAAACTCATCAAAGGACTTGGAGAGAAAGGGGGTGGGTTGGATTCCAAATGTACTAAATCTCTTCCACTGATTAAGATGAGAAAATGCTGGGGAAGGTTCAAGAATATTATGAAGGGTTATCAAAAATGTGACAGCGCTGTGCAGAGCCATAATGGCACCTGAGATAAAAGGAGAAATTCACCCTCTACCCATTTAACATCAATGCATTTTACAGCACGCATTATAAATCACAGCTCTTAAACAAGTATTATGGAAAAAGACACCCCCACCCCACCGAGGACATGGGGGATGATAGGGCTGAAAACATTTTGTCTAGGACAAATTCCCCCTCGCTGTTATATAAAGGATGAAGAAGGGATAATAGAGCCTGCTGGCAAGAAGAGGCCTGGAGCAGGGGGGTAAGGGGGCTCCTGAGGAGGAGGAGCTCGAGACCTCAGGCAAAGCAGGCCCGTGGTCACCATCAGCAGCTGCGCTTCACACAAAAAACGACTGTGCTGGAGGCCCTGGTGGAGGCAGAGACGTCTCCCTAGGGTCTGCAGAGCTCGAGAAGACAGAACACAGGCCAGACCAGCTGAGCCTACCCGCCCAACCCCCCAAATGCAGACACTCAGCTTCTTCTGTGTCACATTCCCTTTTGAGGAGGAGAAACAGGATGCAAGATATGTTAGGAGGGGAGAAACAGCCCTGACGGAGAATTTTAATTGTTTTAGTTAAATTTACCTCAAGTCCACGTTCAACACTAGAGGAGATATAATCTTAATCTATAGTTTTATTATTTATTTTGTTGGCAGGAAGGAGGATTTGAGAATAAGATGAATTGGTACAGAAAACAGAAAATATTTATTACTTTTTCACAAAGTACTTAGGCATGGAGTGTAATTCAATTTTGTTGGAGGAGAATTAAATTGAGGTAATATAATTAAAGCCTTGTATTTGACTCACTACTAGCAGGCAGTTTCAAGGTAGCAGGTAGCTTAGCCAATAAATAAGCATGGATTATACTCTATTGAAAGTCCCCGTGGATATGGAAATCATGCAAGTCTTGCAGTTAGGCTTCAAGAACATTAAGTTCTAGCAATATAACAAGACAGCAGCGCTTATGTTGTAGCAAGTGAGAGGAGTTTCTTTTTTTTATTCATATTTTTATGATAAAAAATAAACAAGGATACTGCTGCTGCTGCTGCTGCTAAGTTGCTTTAGTCGTGTCCGACTCTGTGCGACCCCATAGATGGCAGCCCACCAGGCTCCTCCGTCCCTGGGATTCTCAAGGTAAGAATACTGGAGTGGGTTGCCATTTTCTTTTCCAATGCATGAAAGTGAAGAGTGAAAGTGAAATCACTCGGTCGTGTCTGGCTCTTAGCGACCCCATGGACTGCAGCCCACCAGGCTCCTGCGTCCATGGGATTTTCCAGGCAAGAGTACCGGAGTGGGGTGCCATTGCCTTCTCCGAAACAAGGATAAGCATATGCCAAAGCTTGGTTATGAACAGAGGAGTGAAATTTTTGTGAATTTTACTCTGGGTTACCATATAATACAAATACATTACTACCATTTCATAAGAAATTTTTGTTCATAATAGAGTCCTAATTGTTAAGCACACTGTATTACTGAGATTGCTTGTTCACTCTGTAAATTGTATTAAATTTAAATACTTATTTTGATTGTGAAAAGGCCTGTATCCTATCTATAAACCAAATTGAGTAAATTGTCTTGAAAATTCTGGGTTAACTGGTGCCATCTAGTGGTGAAGGAATCTATTGCTTTTTAGGAAAGTGAAGTCGCTCAGTCGTGTCCGACTCTTTGCTACCCGGTGGACTGTAGCTCACCAGGCTCCTCCGTCCATGGGATTCTCCAGGCAAGAATACTGGAGTGGGTTGCCATTTCCTTCTCCAGGGGATCTTCCCGACCCAGGGATCGAACTCAGGTCTCCCGCATTGCAGGCAGACGCTTTAACCTCTGAGCCACCAGGGAAGCCCCTATTGCTTTTTAATCACCAGTATTTTGGGACCGCAGTGGCTGGCTCCAGGGACAAAGCAGGCAAAAATAAAAAACTAAACAAACAAAAAATAGGCAATCATCCCCGATGCATGACCAATTGTTCAAGTTTTGTGTCCCCTCCACAAAATTTCTGCCTTTGTTTACTCTTTGGTATCTTCGTCGAGTTGTGGGTTTTTAAATTCACTTGTCCAGAGAGTTTATAGATATTTGAAAGATGGGCGAAGGGAATTATGCCACCATCCTGCAACCAGAACTTGAGTGATAGGGTTTTGAGTCTAGAATTTTATGGTCCTTTGAGCGAACCTGATGGGCTTTAAACCTCTCTAGATTGGGTTGATATCACACAAAATTCTGTCTTGCATGAATAATATTTTTATACAGTAAAAAAGGCACCTATAGTTCTTCCTTGAAATGTGGCCTGTCTTAGGTTCCCTGCCTAAATTTTCCTGCATCCCCAGGAAATGACTGTACTGCATTTAAACCTTAAATCCGCTCCCGCTTGGAAAAAAACAACAAAAAGATTTTCTTTTTCCAACTCTCAGTCACACCCATTGAAATAAAGAACCCAGAGAATGACATCAGCATCTTCGTGGCATAAGATATTCACTTTCTCCTCTCCTTTGATTGAAAACTAATTGGATACATATAGCCAAACACAAGTGCCTCTGTGCAGTGCAGTAGGATACCTGGGAGACACATCCATTGTCTCCATCTGAAAGGGGATGGACTGGACCTCAAACAAGACTAGGGGGCCATGAATATCACAGCTGCTGTGGAGGCAAAGGGGCAGTCGTGGCCTCTCTAGCAGAGGAGGTGGAGAGGGAAGTGTTTAGTGAAAATCTGTCTGCCCGCTCAGGTATAGCTGGAGAGCCCTGCTGCTCTCCAGGAGCACCTGGATCTGTGACGCAAACTCTGATGCAGGAGGGAAAGGAAAGGGAAGAAAGCAGACAAAGAGAATAAGAGGATCACATTTCCTGCTGTCCACTCCATGATTTCAGCAGGAAGACAACTCACAGTCCCCTGGGATTCCCTACTGGGCTGCGGACACAGCTGAAACCCCAGGTGCCATGCACATACCTCCCCACTCTGCTACCAGCTTCTTTTTAGGCCACAATTTTTAGGGTCACTCCCAACTTTCTTGCAAGTCAGATCCACTCAGAGAAACCAAAAATTTGTGCTAAGAGCCATCTTCTGGAAAACAAAAGAAATGTTTCTGTCAATCTGTTGAACTGTTGAATCAAAGTAAACAAAACCTTCCCTAAATAAGAAAGGCATTTGCCCTTTCAAATGAGATTTTTATCACATGCTATGAAATAGCACAGTAATACAGTATCGCAGGAAGAAAATGGCAATTCGTAAGCAAAGGAACTGAAAGACACATAATATTGCAATATAACTGATAAAGAATTCAAATGGCTGTTATGAAGAAATTCAACAAGGTATAAGATAACTCAGAAAGACAATTCAAATCACTTAGGAATAAAATTAATTCTATGGAGTCTGTTTCTCTAGTTTTGTCACTAGCCTTGACTAATTCTGCAGCCTTCTTCCTCGCAATGATCACCAATGTCTCTACTTTTGTGCATGTATGTGTGTTTTATTCCCATTTTACAAAAATCTTGGCTTCTTAGGTGTCAATCCTGTGTCAGCAGGCAAGGAATCCACTGCTGTGCAGGAGACCCCAGTTTGATTCCTGGGTCAGGAAGTTCCCCTGGAAAAGGGAAAGGCTACCCACTCCAGTATTCTTGGGCTTCCCTGGTGGCTCAGATGGCAAAGAATACACCTGCAGTGCGGGAGACCTGGGTTTGCTCCCTGGTTGGGAAGATCCCCTGGAAGAGAGAGTAGCAATCCACTCCAGTATTCTTGCCTGGAGAATCCCCATGAACAGAGGAACCTGGTGGGCTACAGTCCATGGGGTCGCAAAGAGTCGGACACGACTGAGTGACTAAGCACACTGGGTCACTGTGTCTTAATAATTAGCTAGTGATTGTCCTAAGTCGTGTGTGAACACCTTTACTCCACCTTCTTGCTGAGGTATATGGGTGTGAGTTGGTGTGCACATTCAAAAGTTCAGGCAGTTAACAAATATTTCATGATTTTTGCCTTTTTTGCATACAGGACATCATATTTAGCTCTGGAATGATGATGGGAGGAGAGCAGTATAGGGTCTCCTGTGTGTGCATGCATCCTTGTGCATATGTTCAAGACTGCCAGAGCCCCTGAAATATAGTTTATTATCAAAGTCCAATCATGACTCTCACATCCTCTGGATGTCTCTGTTAACATTTCTGGTTTTTCTGTTCATTATACAAACCAGTATCACATCTGCAATACTGACCTTTCATGAAGGCTTCCCACCATGATTATGATTATTTTCAACAATGTCCCTTGGCCTGGGGCTTTTCCAGGTTCTAGCCCAAATCAAATATTCAAATCAAATGCAACATCCAAAAAACAAAGATCATAACATCTGGTTCCATCACTTCATGACAAATAGATGGGGAAACAATGGAGACCATGGGACTGACTTTATTTTCTTGGGCTTCAAAATCACTGCAGATGGTGACTGCAGCCATGAAATTAAAAGACTCCTTGGAAGAAAAGCTATGACCAACCCAGACAGCATATAAAAAAGCAGAGATGTTACTTTGCCAACAAAGGTCCGTCTAGCCAAAGCTATGGTTTTTCCAATAGTCATGTATGGATGTGAGAGTTGGACCATAAAGAAAGCTGTGCACCGAAGAATTGACACTTTCGAACTGTGGTGTTGGAGAAGACTCTTGAGAGTCCCTTGGACTGCAAGGAGATCCAACCAGTCCATCCTAAAGGAAATCAATCCTAAATATTAATTGGATGGACTGATGCTTTAGCTGAAACTCCAATATTTTGGCCACCTGATGGAAAAGATCCTGATGCTGGGAAAGGTTGAAGGCGGGAGGAGAAGGGGACGACAGAGGATAAAATGGTTGGATGGCATCACCGACTCGGTGGACATGAGTTTGAGCAAGCTCTGGGAGTTGGTGATGGACACAGAGGCCTGTTGTGCTATAGTCCATGAGGTTGCAGAGTCAGACATGACTGAGCGACTAAACTGAACTGAGTTTTCAGTTTTAAATCTGTCTATCCTGAATCAAGATCCAGTGCATAGAAAAGGTGCAAGAATCTGGGCTGGGAGGACTTCAAAACCCTCCCCAGAGGAATGGATAAAGATGTGGTACAGATAGACAATGGAATAGTACTCAGCTATAAAAAGGAATGAAATAATGTCATTTGCAGCAGCATGGATGGGCCTAAAGATTGTCGTACTGGAGCTTTGCTGGTGGCTCGGTGCTAAAGAATCCATCTGCCAATGGAGGAGACATGGATTCAATCCCTTGTCCAGGAGCATCCCAAATGCTGCAGAGCAACACATGCCTGTGTGCCAGAACTATCGAGCCTGTGCTTTGGAGCCTGGGATCCACATATACTGCCTCAACGATTGAAGCCCGGGAACCCTAGAGCCCCTGCTCTGCAACAAGAGAAGTCACCGCAATGAGAAGCATGCACAGCACAACTAGAGAGAAGCCCCAGCTCACCACACGAGAGGAAAGCCCCCGCAGCAACGAAGACCCAGCACAGGCAAAAATAAATCAATAAAATTTAAAAAATATTGTCACACTGAGTGAAGCAAGTCAAACAGAGAAAGACAAATATATGATACTGCTTACATGTGGAATCTAAGAAAAGGGTACAAACGAACTTACTTACAAAACAGAAATAGAATTACAGACGTAGAAGAAAAGTGTATGGTTACCAGAAGTAATGGAGCAATAAACTGGAAGATTGGGGTTGACATGCACACACTAGTACACATAAAATAGATAAATAATAAGCACTTACTGTGTAGCATAGGGAACCCTACTCAACGCTCTGTAATGGCCTATATGGGACAAAAATCTAGAAATGAGTGGATGTTTGTATAACTGATTCAGTGATTCACACCTGAAACTAACACAAAATAGTGTCAATAAATCAGCTCTACTCCAACAACCGTAAAAAAATAAATAAATAAAGGTGAAGAAATTACAAAAACTAAAAGAGGAAAAATATTTTGTGCCACGTGCAAATTATATGATATTCCAATTTCAATGTGATGGATGAGGTTTTGCTGGCACACATGCTTGTTTGTGTCTATATGTCTACGGCTGCTTTTGCACTGCAACGGCCAGGTAGAGCAAGAGTGACAGAGACAATTTACGGTGCTCGACAAACTCTTTGCTTCCCACGACTGCTCATCTCACTGCAAATCACGATGATGTCTTCACAATCTGGCTACTGTTAATAATGCCATGATTAGCATGGAGTGCACATATTTTCTTGAATTATTTCTTGTGTTCTTCAGATAAATACCCGGAAGCGGGATGGCTAGATATACGGTGGTTTTATTCTTAAATTTTGAGCAGTCTCTATACTGTTCTCCAATAGGGCATGCATGCTCGGTCGTTCTGTCGTTTCTGACTCCTTAAGACCCCATGGAATGTTGCCCATCAGGCTTGTTTGTCCATAGGACTTCCCAGGCAAGAATACTGGAGTGGGTTGCCATTTCCTACTGCAGGGGATCTTCCCAATCCAGGGTTCACACCCACGTCTCTTGCTTCTCCTGCGTTGGCAGGTGGACTCTGTACCACTGAGCCCCCTGGGAAGCTGGTTTTCTATAGTAACTAGACCAATTTACGTTCCCTTCAACAGTGTACGAGGGTTCCCTTTTCTCCACATCCCTGCCAACGCTCATTTTTTCTTGCCTTATTTGGTAAAGGCATTCTAACAGATGTGAAGTGATATCTCGTTGTGGCTTTTATTTGTATCACCCTGATAATTAGTTTTGTTGAACATCTTTTTTTGTTGGCCGTCTGTATGTCTTCTGTTCCGCTCCTCTGCCCATCCTTGAATTAGGTTGTTCTTGTTGTTGTTGAGTCATATGAGTTGTTTATGTTCATTATGGCACCAAAATAAGGAAACAAACTTGGTGTTCAACAACTGATGAATGGAGATGTTTTACATGTATATGAAACGGAATATTTCTCAGCCATAAAAACATGAAATCTTGCCGTTTATGACAACATGGATGGAACTTGAAAATACTATGTTAAGTGAAGTAAATCAGACAAAGAAAAACAAATACTGTATTATTTCACTCATAAGAGGAATATAATAAACAAACAAAAAATCCAAAATAAATGAACAAACAAAACCAAACAAAAACCAAGCACATAGGTACAGAGAACAGAATAGTGATTATCAGAGGGTAAGGGGCTGGGGGTGGGGTGAGGTGGCGGCGCAGTAGGAAATATGCAAAGGGGGAAGAACTGTATGGGGATAGATGGAATGAAAACTAAATTTTCGGAGTGAGCAGGCTGTGAGTTCTTCAGAAACAGAAATACAATGTTGTTCATTTGAAACTTACATAATCTTATAAACTACCTCAATAAAAAATTAAGAAAAATCACAGTGATGTCATTATTAGTAAATGGCATTTCATATGCCATTGTATGGCCACACTCTGATATGGTATTATTTTATTACCAATACATACTCATCAAGTAAAGGCAAGAAAAGTAGATTCGAGTGTATTGTTTTTAAGGTACAATGAACTATGGATTACTTTGATTGAAGAATTGGTAAACAATGACACTTAAAGCTATGCTGAAAGAATACAATATGCCTCAACATAACCAGACTAAGCAGTTACAACATTCCCAAATCACAGGAAAGAAATGAACAGAAAAATATAAAAAATTTTAAACAGAATACCTCATCACAACAGAATTGTTTCAGAAAAATAAAAATAAAAGTGAGGCTACAATCCAAATAAGTTTGAAGTGACTCATTTGTTAGTCAAGCATGATAAGCTATTTATTAATGCAGAGTTATCTAAAGTGAGTTTGAGTAAAGCATCTAAACAAATGTGTTCAAAGAATCTAAACAAACTTGCCAAAGACTCTCAACTTCTCCCCCGATTCCTCCTACTCTGGCCTCTGTGAGACGACACTTAGAAAACTAAGACTTCGCTAAGCTTTGGAAAATTCCAAGGAACAGAGACGTTGGTGTCATTTCTTAGTTGCTAGGTGTACCATATCACTTTTTTTTGGCATAGATAAAAGGAAACTTAAAGAATGCCTTTGGTCACAGACATGGTACCTAGTGTCTTTTTCACTCTGATATTATTTACAGACTTATCTAGAAAAAAAGAAGGGGGAGGAGATCTTAAGGGTCTCAAAAAGTTCCTAAATGATTCAGATAAATGAGAATCCATGATATGAAATCACAGATTCTTTGCTGAGCAGCTCATTTTAATAAGTGTTCTAACGTCATTGGTTCCTAATTTTCAAGTTTTGCCACACTCACAAAATGAACTATTATCTTAATTAACAAATGTTAGTTGAAATAAGATAGAAGCTGAACAAGCTTAAATTACCCTCAGATTAAGTCTCATTTTCTTATCACTACTAATTTTTTGGCTAAAAGAAGTAAATATCTTCCCCAGAATCAAATTCAAATTTGAATCAAATCAAGTCAAAGAGAAGCTTATGTAGGGCAGATGACTGAGGAATGAGGGAAATGTGCAAGGGAGATATTAGGGCAGGTATGAGATACATTTCAATTATTGTAGAATACAGAAAACATAGGCTGGGAGTGTGATAATTTCAGCTATGTTTTTATTTTTCAAAATTGTTTTGGTTATTCAAAATCTTCTGTGGTTCCATACAAACTTTAGGATTAACTGTTCTGCTGCTGCTGCTAAGTTGCTTCTACTGTCCGACTCTGTGCGATCCCAGAGATGGCAGCCCACCAGGCTCCCCCATCCCTGGGATTCTCCAGGCAAGAACATTGAAGTGGGTTGCCATTTCCTTCTCCAATGCAGGACAGTGAAAAGTGAAAGTGAAGCTGCTCAGTCATGTCCGACTGTTTGCGACCCCATGAATTGCAGCACGCCAGGCCTTCCTGTCCATCACCAACTCCCGGAGTTCACTCAAACTCATGTCCATCGAGTTGGTGATGCCATCCAGCCCTCTCATCCTCTGTCGTCCCCTTTTCCTCCTGTCCCCAATCCCTCCCAGCATCAGGGTCTTTTCCAATGAGTCAGTTCTTCACATCAGGTGGCCAGAGTATTGGAGTTTCAGCTTTAGCATCAGTCCTTCTAGTGAACACCCAGGACTGATCTCCTTTAGGATAGACTGGTTGGATCTCCTTGCAGTCCAAGGGACTCTCAAGAGTCTTCTCCAATACCACAGCTCAAAAGCATCAATTCTTCGGCGCTCAGCTTTCTTCATAGTCCAACTCTCACATCCATATATGACCACTGGAAAAAGCATAGCCTTGACTAGACGGACCTTTGCAAAGTAATGTCTCTGCTTTTGAATATGCTATCTAGGTTGGTCATAACTTTGCTTCCAAGGAGTAAGTGTCTTTTAATTTCATGGCTGCAATCACCATCTGCAGTGATTTTGGAGCCCCCAAAAATAAAGTCTGACACTGTTTCCACGTTTCCCCATCTATTTTCCTAGCCCTGGCTATATTGTTATTTTTCTGTTCACTTGCACCATCATCTGGAACAGTTTGACATGTAGTAGGTACTTTCAAAATATTTGCTGAGTGAACACAGATAAAATGAAATGTCAGTTTAGTCACCCAGTCACGTCCGACTCTTTGTGACCCCATGGACTGCAGCACGCCAGGCCTCCCTGTCCATCTCCAACTCCCGGAGTTCACTCAGACTTATGTCCATCAAGTTGGTGATGCCATCCAGCCATCTCATCTTCTGTTGTCCCCTTCTCCTCCTGCCTTCAATCTTTCTCATCATCAGTTTTTTCCAATGAGTCAGTTCTTCACATCAGGTGGCCAAAATGAAACGTAAGAACTCCTAAAATGCAACCATATAAGCATTCTAACAGTAGACAAGTCAAGAGTAATTTACCAAGAAGGGATAAGTGACCTCTCATGGTCCAAATCAAAATTAATACACAGCTTAAGCACTTACATTTTTCATCCCCATAATGATATTTAGCTGTGACATTTGTATAAGTCTTCTTTCTTATAATTTGCATAATTTTCATACCCTTAGGATCTCAGAAGTTCTGTGTTAAAATTCTGTGAACTTCTGGGGAAAGAACTGAATCAGGAAGCTGTGGGTGATGTTCTTAGGCGGCATTTGAGAATATGAAGCATGACCCAGTAGCATGTTATGAAACTATAATAAACCAACATTGTTTGCAAGAAAAGAAGGCCATTTCCTTCGAAAAGGTGAAGTTTAGCCATGAATGGTTGTCTGGGACTATGGTGCAAGTGAACCACAGTGTAGTCTTTGGGTTTCCTTCCAGAGTTTCCAAAAATGGTGACCCTTTGGCCTTCTTCTCTTACCTAGTTAGTTGCATTTCCCTGATTTCTGCCTCTTGTCTTACAAGAAACTACATTATGTTTTCCTGGAAGGTATCTGATAAATATCCTAAAATTGTAAGTTCTTCCTACCTGACACTTGAAAATCTACCAATGCCTAGCACAGTGCCTGGCACAAAGCGGTTGTTCATTTAGTGTTCGTTTAATGTTAAACTCTTTCGTCTCATTAACAAGACCACAGAACTGATGATGTGGTGATGACTGTACTGTTGTCCATCACAGGCTGCTTTTACATATCCATAATTTATCCTGAACCTCCCCCTAGGGAGATTTAATAACACAAATGACTTTCTTTCACTATTGAGAGGGGCTATTAGATATCTTTTATTATACCAGCATCTCATATCATAAACTTTATAAAAACATCTCAGTTATTTGACCTTTGGTGATTTGAGTTTGCAGAGTAAATGAATTCTTCATATGACAAATAAATTGGAACACATGAAAGGTTATATGCGTCTACGTCCAGTAGCAATAAACACTGGCTTTGTATTTCTCTAATTTAGTATTTCTTTCACTTAATCTGAGGTACAATTTTCCCCTTTCTCTTGAAAAATAAGAACTGGTACCAGTCTTCACTAAGTTTTTGTTTGTGTTTTCAGTTTATTTGGAGTTTCATTTGTTTATATTTCCATGTATTTTTAAAATCATTTTCTTTTATTGCTACTCCTCCTATCAGCTGCTGTTTGTCATCAGAAATCAGTATCTCTGTAAGATTAGTTTAAGGCTGTCTCACACCTAAACTGGGTAAAGGTGTAATAATTTTAGCTTTGCATTATAAATGTATAACCTTGGACTACTTATGAAAATCTCCATGTGAAAATTCATGTCCTCATTGCTAAATATTAGCTGACTGATCTTATTGGAATTTTTAAGTACTTCTGTAATGTACAATAACCAGTTAGCCTGGAACAACACAGTCATCAATTTATAGTAACTTTCTTTTTTTCCCAGGTAGTTGAAGGCACATTGTCTATGTGTAATTATAATATAAATACAATGGTAAGTTTGTTCGCATGCTTCCATAAAGTGGGTGAGTCATGGCTTTGTGGAGCCATAACTGGGGACTTGGGAAAGAAAAAAGTAAAAGAGGAAAAATAATGTTTTTTCCAACACTAAGTTATGACGTTTCCCCATCCTTAAAACTTCACCGAAGCAACTTCTTTGCTGTCCGTCCCAGGTATTATTAAGAGACTGGAAAAATCACGTTGTCTGCGGCTCAGAGTGAAAGGTTTCACAAGATTTTCCAAAAAAAGATGAAAGATTTCCCCCTGAAGTTCATCTGGGATATAAATGAAGAATAAAATTCTCAGCCAAATACAAATAATCCCAAGAGATCAAATCCCAAAGACAATTTTTTTAAACATTGTAATCCTTGACTGCCTTTGGCTCATTATTGAAAAACCTCAGGGATTAATAAATATTAATGTAGTAGCTTTATATCATGTGCATTTGTGACCTGTTTCTATTTCCAGGGATTCCTCAGTTTCTGATCAAAAGAAGATTCCCTTAATATTGTGGCAAACAATTACAAGATATCTCTAAATTTTTCATTCAGTAATTTCTGAAGTTCTTGAGCAAAAGGGGTGGTCATAACATGTGATCAATCTGTGATCCTTAGGCACTGTCAATTTAAAATAAACTGCTTGTGGACTATTTTCACTTTTAAGATTTTAATTTTTAAGTAATCAAATGACTCAACTGTGTTTTATGACTTATACACCCTGTGTTTTACTTATGAGCATTTGTATCTCACAGAGGAGCCTGGCGGGCTATAGTCCATGGGGTCGCAAAAGAGTGGGACATAACTTAGCAACCAAACAACAATTACAACATCTGTATCTCAAATATTACCATATATTCATGAATTATATCTTATTTCATCTGGATATTATTTTTATGTTTAAGAATACTCTGTATGGGAATAGAATCTAAAAAAGAGTAGATATATGTATATGAATAACTGATTCACTGTGCTATACAGCAGAAACTAGCACAACTTTGTAAATCAACTATTGTTGTTGTTGTTGTTGCTGTTCAGTGGCCCGGTTGTGTCTGACTATTTGCGACCCCATGGACTGCAGCACGCTAGGCCTCCCTGTCCCTCACCATCTCCTGAAGTTTGCCCAAGCTCATGTCCATGGCACTGGGGATGCCATCAAGCCACCTCATCCTCTGTTCCTTCTGCCCTCAATCTTTCCCAGCGTCAGGGACTTTCCAGTGAGTCGTCTGTTCACATCAAATGACCAAAATACTGGAGCTTCAGCTTCAGCATCAGTCCTTTCAATGAGTATTCAGGGTTGATTTCTCTTAAAATTAACTATACTTCTATATAACTTTATTTTTAAAAATTAAAAAATAAAATTAAAAAAACAAAATGTATTTTTTTCAAATAAAGCAAATTTACCCAGCATTATTTATTGACTATTGTATCATTTTCTTACAAACTATAATAGACTTCATTATCTTATAAATAATTTTATGTACATGATTTGATTCTTGTATAATGACACAGTGGCTGATAAACTTTTTACAGAAAATTGACATTTTAACTTATAAATTTGTCACTCTCATAAAGAATCCTATTGGAATTTTGTTATTGGTTTAAATTATAATTTAATAAGTGACACCTTTACAAATTGAGTATTTCCATTCAGAAATACTGCACTTACCATTTATTTCTGTTTTCTTTCAGGTTACTTGGTAAAGAACACTGCTCATATAAAAGCCTTGCTCCTTTCTTGTTAAATTTATTCCTAAATCTATATAGATAATTTTTGTAGCTACTGTGAATGCACCCCACTCCAGTATTCTTGCCTGGAAAATCCCATGGACAGAGGAGCCTGGTAGGCTGCGGTCCATGGGGTCCTGAAGAGTCAAACAGGACTGAGCGACTTCCCTTTCACTTTTCACTTTCATGCATTGGAGAGGGAAATGGCAACCCACTCGGGTGTTCTTGCCTGGAGAATCCCAGGGACGGGGGAGCCTGGTGGGCTGCCGTCTATGGGGTCACACAGAGTCGGACATGACTGAAGCGACTTAGCAGCAGCAGCAGCAGTGAGTAGAATACTGTTTTGGCTACATTTTCTAACTGCTTTCTGTTGCTCCTGATTTTTGCTGGCTTCTTGAGAGTCTGGGTTCCTGGAAGTTAATCAGGCAGAGGCGGAAGCGATGCGGCTTGTGTGAGGCCCACAGTAGAGCTGTGCTGCACCTCCAGCCTCAGATTCTGCATCCGCTGACGCTGGGCCAGTCACTCAGTCATGTCTGACTGCGACTCCATGGATTGTAGCCCACCAGCCTCCTCTGTCCCTGGGGATTCTCCAGGCAAGAGTACTGGTGTGGGATGCCATGCCCTCCTCCAGGGGATCTTCCCAACTCAGGGACTGAACCCACATCTCCTGCATTGCAGGCGGGTTCTTTACCATCCGAGCCACCAGGGAAGCCCTCATCTACTGGTTCAGTTCAGTTCAGTTCAGTCGCTCAGTTGTGTCCGACTCTTTGCGATCCCATGAATCGCAGCACACCAGGCCTCCCTGTCCATCACCATCTCCCGGAGTTCACTCAGACTCCCATTGAGTCCGTGATGCCATCCAGCCGTCTCATCCTCTGTCGTTCCCTTCTCCTCCTGCCCACAATCCCTCCCAGCATCAGAGTCTTTTCCAATGAGTCAACTCTTCCCATGAGGTGGCCGAAGTCCTGGAGTTTCAGCTTTAGCATCATTCCTTCCAAAGAAATCCCAGGGCTGATCTCCTTCAGAATGGACTGGTTGGATCTCCTTGCAGTCCAAGGGACTCTCAAGAGTCTTCTCCAACACCACAGTTCAAAAGCATCAATTCTTCGGTGCTCAGCTTTCTTCACAGTCCAACTCTCACATCCATACATGACCACAGGAAAAACCATAGCCTTGACTAGATGGACCTTAGTCGGAAAGTAATGTCTCTGCTTTTGAATATACTATCTAGATTGGTCATAACTTTTCTTCCAAGGAGTAAGCGTCTTTTAATTTCATGGCTGCAATCACCATCTGCAGTGATTTTGGAGCCCCAAAAAATAAAGTCTGACACTGTTTCCACTGTTTCCCCATCTATTTCCCATGAAGTCATGGGATTAGATGCCATGATCTTCGTTTTCTGAATGTTGAGCTTTAAGCCAACTTTTTCACTCTCCTCTTTTACTTTCATCAAGAGGCTTTTTAGCTCCTCTTCACTTTCTGCCATAAGGGTGGTGTGCTTCTCTGCTAATTTGTGCTTAACTTAGGGTTCCTGGCTGCTTTACTTGCTTTGATTTCAGTTTGCTCATAACTCTGTTTATCTTTCCCAAGAAACGTATAATTTTCTGTCCTAACTTCTTACTTTAAACAAGGATGGAAGGAGTCCTGATTCTCACATCAGAAGGTTTCTCATTTTCCGGGGCTCCTCCTGGTTTGTCCTCCTGCCTTTCTGAACTTCTCTGTTGGAAGGACTCAGAGCTACCAGACGTGGACTGAGTAAGGGACATATGTCTCCGGAGAAACATTGTATTTTTTCTCCTTTATTTTTTTCCAACAAAGGTTTGGGTTAGTAGTTACAAAGTTTATATAATACAACCCATGTTACCTCAAAAAACGATCACAATAATGTCATAAATAAACTCCCTTTCAGAGTACATATGGCCATAACTTTAATAGTTTACTTGTTATTACCAGGACATTCTTATCATGGAAAAATAAGAGAAATAGATTTGAATGTCGTGCTTTGAAGGCACAGTGGCGAATGGATTATTTTTACTGATGAACAGATAAAGCAGTGTTTTTATTACACAGTGATGCTATATTGCTGTTTTAGCTGCTCGGTCATGCCTGACTCCTTTGCGACCCAATGGACTATAACCCACCAGGCTCCTCTGTCCATGGGATTTTTCAGACAAGAATACTGGAGTGGGTAGCCATTTTCTTCTCTGGGGGATCTTCCTGACCCAGGGATCGAACTCACATCTCTTGCACTGGCAGGTGGATTCTTTACCACTAAGCCATCAGGGGAACCCTAATAATACTATAGCTAAGCTAAAAGGATACAACGCGCATTCATCTAAGCAGACTAAGTAGTTGTCACAGTATTCCTAAGTTACATGAAAGAAATGGACAGAAAAAATACAAAATTTTAAACAGGATTTCTCATCTCAACAAAATGGCTTCACACACACAAAAAAATGATGTTGCACTCGAAATAAATTTGCAGTGATTCATTTGTGAACCAAGCAAGATAAGCTATTTGTCTATTTGGGGTCTAATAGTTTGAGTCAAGTATCTATCACAGGGTCAGGAAGACCCCCCCCCCCCCCCAGAAAAGGAAATGACAACCCACTCCAGCATTCTTGCTTGGGAAATTCTGTGGACAGAGGAGACTGACAGGCTACAGTCCATGGTGTTGAAAAGATTTGGACACCGTTTAGTGACTAAACAATAAAAGCATCTAAAGAAACATGTCCATAGAAAATATATGACTGTAAACTATCTCCTAACATCTGTGAAGCTGACCTTGTCTTTAGTAGATGTGTATTACAAAGAGTTAAAGTATAAGCTTGAATGAATCCCAGAAAGAACTGCGGATTTTTGTTTCTTGTTATATAAATACTTACATAGCATTTGCGCTGTAAAACTAAAACCTTTCCTGGCCTATTACCAAAAAGCTTGCCAATACGTCTCATTAGGCTCATATCTTCTTTCTTATTTAAAGGGTATAATCTGTATTGTCATTATTTATTTTAGTGTTTCAGATTTCCCAGAATTTCGCAGAAGCCTTGAGGCCAGATGGGCTCTCGTGTGCTTCTGACACGTCTCCAGTGTTCTTTGTGCTCCCTCTGGTGTGGGAGATGTCCTAGGCTCATTTGAACTTTCCCTGCACCACCACTGCGAACAGTCACTTACAATGATTCCTCTAAATAGAGAATGGTATTTAGAAATCAGGAGCTAGGCGTTAGGTATGCTCATTGCTCTGACTTCTCATCACTTCCAGGTTCCCCAGCAGACAGAACTAGGTAATACAGAATGGTATAATTTTATGTGATGATGTGATGGGCTCCCAATTACTTCTACTTTTTGGGCTCCAAAATGACAAAATGAAAAGATTAGTGGATTACTTAGAGTGAAGAAGAGAACAAACTGCAGCACATCAAAATTTATAGGCCTTTCCAAACATTTTCTCCATTTCACCTTTATTTAATATTTTGGGCAGACCTTCATTGGAACAGGGCGTCCCCTCCAACATTTCGGAAACCAATACTTCAGTAATCATTAAAAAGTGCCGAGGAAACAAAAAGTTACTAACATTCTTAGTTGCAAGCTGTACTGCACCTTTTTTTTGTTGTTGTTATGGAAATGACAAAATTAAACCAATTTTTAAAATTGTAGATGTGGCACTGTCGTTTTCACTCTTATGTTATTAAGGACTTGTCTAAAGAGAGACATCAAGCATCTCTAAAGGCCCCTAAAGAATTCAGTTCAATGAAAATTCCTGCCATAAAATCAGAAATTGTTGGGGGAGCTATTCACCTTTGGAAGTGTTCTAATCTCTTTGATTCCTAGTTTTCAGGTTCTCAAAATGTATTAGAGTCTTAATTCACAAACATTAGGTGAAACAAGAGAGAAGATGAACATTTCCAAGCATAAATTACCCTCAGATTAAACCCTATTTCCTTATCAGTGCCAATTTGGACATTGAAGGGATTAAAAATCTCCCCTGGAATCAAGTTCTGGGTTTAGTGGAAAGCTGAGAATCACTATCAAAGAGAAGCTTAAGCAAGCATGATGACTGCTGCTGCTGCTAAGTCGCTTCAGTCGTGTCGCATTCTGTGCAACCCCATAGATGGCAGCCTACTAGGCTCCTCTGTCCATGGGATTTTCCAGGCAAGAGTACTGGAGTGGAGTACCATTGCCTTCTCCCATGAGGAAATGTCCAAAAGATATGTTAGGATAAATCTGAGACAAATTTCAAATTATTGTTGAGTTCAGGAAAGATGAGCTGGGATGTGATAATTCCTGCTGTTATTCCTGCTGTTATGTTATAATTCTCAATATTGCTTTAGCTATTTGAGGACTTTTGCTGTTGCATGCAAATCTTAAGATTATCTGTTCTAGTTTTATGAAAAATACCATTGGTTGTTTGACAAGCATTGCATTGCATTTGTAGATTGCTTTAGGCAGTATGGACATTTAAAAACTACTGATTCTTGTAATCCATGAGCATGGTATATTGCTCCCTTTTTTCACTTGTCTTCAGTGTCTTCCCTGAATGTCTTACAGTTTTCAGAGTACAGTTTTTCTTTACCTTCTTGGTTAAATTTGTTCTTAGTTATTTTATTATTTTTGATGAAATTGCAAATGAGATTGCTTTTCTCAACTTCTCTTTTGGTTATTCAATATTAGTATATAAAAATGCAATAGGTTTCTGTATTTTAATTTTGTATTATGCAGCATTACTGAATTTATTAGTCTAATAATTTTATATTCTCTGCAGCCAAAGATGGAGAAGCTCGATACAGTCAGCAAAACCAAGACCGGGAACTGACTGTGGCTCAGATCATGAGATCCTTATTGCAAAATTCAGACTAATATTGAAGAAAGTAAGGAAAACCATTAGACCATTCAGGTATGACCTAAGTCAAGCCCCTTATGATTATACAGTGGAAGTGAGAAATAGATTCAAGGGATTACATTTGATGGACAGAGTGCCTGAAGAACTATGGACAGAGGTTTGTGACATTGTACAGGAGGCAGTGATAAAGACCATTCCCAAGAAAAAGAAATGCAAAAAGGCAAAATGGTTGTCTGAGGAGGTCTTACAAATAGCTGAGAAAAGAAGAGAAGCAAAAGGCAAAGGAGAAAGGGAAAGATATACCCATCTGAATGCAGAGTTCCAAAGAATAGCAAGGGGAGATAAGAAAGCTGGAATCAGTGATCAGTGCAAAGAAATAGAGTAAAGCAAAAGAATGGGAAAGACTAGAGATCTCTTCAAGAAAACTACAGATACCAAGGGAACATTTCATATAAAGATGGGCACAATAAAGGACAGAAATGGTATGGACCTAACAGAAGCAGAGGATATTATGAAGAGGTGGCAAGAATATACAGAAGAACGATACAAAAAAGATCTTCATGACCCGGATAACCACTCTCACTTACCTCTATTGAAATGATAATTTATGGCTTACCAGCCAGTCTATTCTAACTCAGTTCTCATGAGTAGAGATTCCCTGGATTTCAGCTTCAGTGAGGAAACCTCTAGCAGGTTCAGTTCAGTCAGTTCAGTCACTCAGTCGTGTCTGACTCTTTGCAACCCCATGATCTACAGCACGCCAGGCCTCCCTGTCCATCACCAACTCCTGGAGTTCACCCAAACTCATGTGCATCGAGTCGGTGATGCCATCCAGCCATCTCATCCTCTGTTGTCCCCTTCTCCTCCTGTCCCTAATTCCTCCCAGCATCAGGGTCTTTTCCAAAGAGTCAACTCTTTGCATGAGTCCTAGCAGGTTAGTAAGGTCTTATCTTGAAATTTTAACTGGGTGTCAAATAACATTTCACAAAGGCTTCTCTGGAGGTCGAGAAAAAAAATTAATCAAAACCAAGGCAATGCTTTATCACTTATTATTTTGATTCTAAATTTTTAGTGTGAATGTTTGGATTGCTAAAATGCAGATTTTTGATAACAATCTGCCGAAATTCTGATTCTTCCAGTCTGATGTAGGACCTATAACCAGGAACATTTGTGCAGAAACCCAGGGACTCTCTGAAACTGGTTTTCTACTCTTATACTCTGTAAAATTCTAAACTTTGACTCTCTTTATTAATCAAGTGAGTTAGTGAGTTACATTGGATTAAAAAAATTACAGGTTTTTTTCTGTGTAATTTAGACAAATCCATATTTGCAACTTTCTAACAAATTAATTTTCTTGGTGTACATGTGAGTAATGAGTGAAGTCCCTCAGTTATGTCGGACTCCTTGCGACCCCGTGGACTGTAGCCTGCCAGACTCCTCCATCCCTGGAATTTCCTGACAAGGATACAGGAGTGGATTGCCATTTCCTTCTCCAGGGGATCTTTCCAACCCAGGAATCGAAACTGAGTCTCCTGCACAGAAGGCAGACTCTACCATCTGAGCTACCAGGGAAACCTTGGTGTGCACAGAAATTTCAACAATACAAAATGGAATTTTGGGGCTTCCCAGGTGGCACAGTGGTAAAGAATATGCCTGCAAATGCAGGAGACACAAGAGACATGGGTTCGATGCCTGGATCAGGAAGATCCCCTGGAGGAGGAAACGGCACCCTGCTCCAGTATTCTTGCCTGGGGAATCCCATGGACAGAGGAACCTGGAGGGCTACAGTGCATGGGACCACAAAGAGTCAGGCACGACTGAGTGACTGAGCACACACACACACAATGGAACTACATGTTGGTTCTAACAATGTTATTACAACTTCTGGGATTTCCTCATCTGTCTAACACTCAAAAATAGATATTCTAGGTAGAGCTAATAAAGAAATACTTGTCTAGTTTGTGTTTTGGACATATATATCAAAATGCTTGCTTTTCATTTTTATTTAGACTTTCTTATTTTGATTTCTTTAAGATTCCTGATTAAAAAAAATTTATTTTCAAAAACACGATAATTATCATACCGTATCTTGAAATTTCCTCAGTGGCTCAGCAGGTAAAGAACCTGTCTGCCCATACAGGAAATGTAAGGAGATGGGGTTTGATCCCTGATTTGGAAGATCCCCTGGAGGAGGAAAAGGGAACCTACTCCAATATTATTGCCAGGAGAATCCCATAGAGGAGTTTGGTGAGCTATAGTCCATAGGGTCACAAAGAGCTGGACACGACTGTGCATCTGAGCACGCATGCACATCTTGAAACTGTATGAGGGCAACATTTCTATTTAGGAATTGCTCTTATAAAGGAAAAGGCCATGAGCTTTTTCTCTATTACATTTCACTGTATGAGTGGTTAATGTGCCTCAAAGATACACTGGTATCTAAGTAATAGGAAAAAAAAATTCCTGAGTTTCATGAAAATATTCTCTGTTCAGTTCAATTCAGTCACGTCCGACTCTTTGCGACCCCGTGAATTGCAGCACACCAGGCCTCCCTGTCCATCACCAACTCCTGGAGTTCACTCAAACTCATGTGCATCGATTCGGTGATGCCATCCAGCCATCTCATCCTCTGTTGTCCCCTTCTTCTCCTGCCCACAATCCCTCCCAGCATCAGAGTCTTTTCCAATGAGTCAACTCTTCCCATGAGGTGGCCGAAGTCCTGGAGTTTCAGCTTTAGCATCATTCCTTCCAAAGAAATCCCAGGGCTGATCTCCTTCAGAATGGACTGGTTGGATCTCCTTGCAGTCCAAGGGACTCTCAAGAGTCTTCTCCAACACCACAGTTCAAAAGCATCAATTCTTTGGTGCTCAGCTTTCTTCACAGTCCAACTCATATCCATACATGACCACTGGAAAAACCATAGCCTTGACTAGATGGACCTTTGTTGGCAAAGTAATGTCTCTGCTTTTGAATATGCTATCTAGGTTGGTCATAACTTTCCTTCCAAGGAGTAAACGTTTTTTAATTTCATGACTGAAATCACCATCTGCAGTGATTTTGGAGCCCCCCAAAATAAAGTCTGACACTGTTTCCACTGTTTGCCCATCTATTTCCCATGAAGTGATGGGACCAGATGCCATGATCTTCGTTTTCTGAATGTTGGGAGCTTTAAGCCAACTTTTTCACTCTCCTCTTTCACTTTCATCAAGAGGCTTTTTAGTTCCTCTTCACTTTCTGCCATAAGGGTGGTGTCATCTGCATATCTGAGGTTATTGATATTTCTCCTGGCAATCTTGATTCCAGCTTGTACTTCATCCAGCCCAAAATATCCTAGTGTCTCTCTTTTGCTGCCTAATTTGAAATTTAATACTTTGTTTAATTTTAAAAAAGGACCTTATTTGTACTACAGGGAATGGAGAAGGAGCCAAAAGATGAATATGAATCACTGCTATCATGGAATCAAAACAATCATAGTGCTTCAGAGTGGCGAAAGAACTAAGAGCTTTTGATTTTACAATATGCTTACTAATTTTATTGTAAAATACAACTAAACAGAAAAACTTTGAACAAGATCACGGAGGTCATTAGAAGGATTAAAAGAAAAAACTCCAAATAATTTTGAGACAGACACATGGGATTCCTAGTGAACTTTTATTAAATATTAAGTCAGAATTAAAAACAGGATGATTTATTTTTACAGGTACCATCTAGGCCCAGCAGGTGCTAAGCTACATTTATTTTGGGGGACATCTTAATAGGACTGAACATGTGTAAACACTTGACAGTGTCCTTCCTGGAATACAATCTACACCAATTGGACCCTGCCAAGAGACCGCCATGCCAAGGGACCATTGTCCTGCCTCTTTGCTTCCTGCATGCCATGCTATTTAGCACCAAAAGACCTCAAGAACAAAAAAGCTAAAATACATCATACAAATAGCTAATAGTCCTTTTTATAAATAAAAATACTTTTTTCAAATATTGCTCCCTAGCACCCAGCATCCACATTTCTTCAGGATTACTATACCTTTCATTATTCTATATATCTAAAATATATATGGAACTATAAACATATAAATAAATTAGGTTATACATTGTTTGCTGAATAGTTATACAAAATATTGGAAAAGTTCTTTCATGTCAGGCCATAAAATTCTATCCTTTTTAATAGTTTAGTAGAATTATATTGTATAGCCATGCAATATCGAATGTATATTGATGGACTGGTAGGTCGTAGCAAATGTATACATCACATAAACATTCTTAAAGATGTTTGCACTCTTTTGACCTAGTCAAATGTTTGCCTAAAGGAGAATTTTTCAGTTTAAATTTTCCAAATATTTTAAGACTTGGTAGGCATTATATCAAACCAATTCTGAAAATATTTGGAAAATTTAAACTGAAAAATTCTCTTTTAGGCAAACCTTTGACCAGGTCAAAAGAGCATTATGTTGCCTGCTGCGGCCAGTGCAGCAGGTAGGGATCAAAAGTGGTCGACAGAAAGTTTTGGGAAAAAAACTAGAGACAGAATGAAAGTTTTAAAGATGGGACCAGGGAACTCAAGACTTCTTGGATCAAGAGCCCTGTTCCCCAGAGCCACATCACTTTTACTTAGTGTCTTGGCAAGCAGAAAGTATCTGTTGTGCTACGATGAAGTCAGCCTCCTGTGTCCCTGGTAACGTCTCCCATTTATTGATGACTTTAAACTATCTTTGAGCATCACTGAGCTGGAGGTCATAGACCTGCATATGCCTTGGGAAAGCATCTTAGTGTGTGCATAAGCAATGTTCTGAACTTGCGCTGACCTGGCATTCCAAGGTCCACATTATGTTTTTCCTTAGCTTAGCAGGGCATGGCGACTCCCAACTAATCAACCCCATGTACTTTTATTTGGGTTATGCTGTATTGCTATATTTTGCTTTTATTCTTTTCCCGTGGTGATTTTCTCATGGCTTAGCCGGAGTAGCAGGCAGCTGACCATTAACCCTTGCAACTGCCTTCTATAGAATATCAACATATTTCATCTCATAGCATGTAAGAATGCCTTTTTAGTCATGTATTCAGCATTGATTAGAATTATCAATCTTTGCTGATGTGCTAGGTATTATCAATCTCATTTTTGAACACTATTTCCATAATTTCTCCCTCTGAGATTTGGATATATGCAAAAATGGGTATATGTTTAACCATGTGGCAGTTCTTCACTGTTATGTTTTACAACTGATAAGATAAATCCTTATCAACATTATTTTTAAAATATTAATTCCCCCAGTAATTTTTAGGTATTGATTGGAATTGCTGAAATATATAGATTAATGGGGGAATGAAGGGCCAGGCGCTATCTCTGCAGTACTCCACCATACCACACAGCATTATGCTATCACTCTTGCATCGGGCTATCCTCCTGTCTACCAAGCGTACCAGGCTGTTCTGTGTGTGTACATGCTCAGGTGTTCAGTCATGTTCAGCTTTGCAATCTTTATGGACTGTGGCGAGCCAGGCTCCTCTGTCCATGGGATTTCCTAGGCAAGAATGTTGGAGTAAGCTGCCATTTCCTCCTCCAGGGCATCCTCCCAACCCAAGGACTGAACCCGTGTCTCCTGTGTCTCCTGCTTTGCAGGCAGATTCTTTATCACTGGGGCTTGTAGGAAGCCCACTATGTCGTTCTATGCATTTTACAGATTTCCCCCTCAGTTTCCACTTCAAAAAATTTCCTGAGGCTAGTATGAACTAGAAATATTTGGCAATGTCTATTCTATCAGGATTTTGCTGCTATAAAGGAAAAGGCCATGATTTCTTTCTCTACCACATTTGGCTGCCTTACTCTCGACTATTATTTTTATTAATTTTCCTTTTATTCTCTGGAGTACATTTCATCTTAAATTAAAAACACATTTTATTTTCCTGTACAATATTTACACTTAAAAACTTTAGTAGTTAAAATCTGCAGAAAAGTCAGAACGATAGGGTGACTTACAGACCAATGGAAGAGTTATCCAAATTTTGAGTGTCATGCTTCTCACATTGTTCGTTGAACCCAGGGAAGACAAGGTGTGAGCAGGGAAGCTGGAAGAAAACTCTAGGAGCCATTGGGGCTGCAGACACGTTTACTCTCCTCAGGCAACAGCAAAAGGGGGCTGCTCAGGTAGGGCTTATATACTCTTGCAGAACAAAGGTGGACACGCATCTGCAGTGCGCAGATCTCAACTGTTACATAACCACGCAAAATCCTTGTTTACAGAACATGGGGCCTGAGAGCACCATGTTGTTTATTTCCCCACAATGAGTAGCTCCTTTTATGTTTACATTAAAATTTTTTTTAATAGTTTGTTTGAGCAAAATTCCGTTTGAGTCAGGCAGCACCCAATCTAGCAGATAGAAAGTCTCCAAAGATGTACAAAATGAGATTTTTTACAGGCAGAGAGGAGAGAGAACAAGGAAGTTGTACCTTGCAAAAAGGGCAGGTTGGTTATTACAAATTTACTTTCCATTACGGGATCCACTGGGGTGTCTCAGGCAGGTTACCTAGCTAGTGTTCATTAGGTGACTCCTGACTGACGGACTGGTTTAAGATTTCATTTCCTAGAGAGTCAGACTGTAACTGCTTGTTTTGCTTTGGCTATTTGTGGCTTAGCATAATCTCTATTTTGGGCCTGTTGTCTTATATTTAATACTTTCTATTAATTTGCCTCACAAACTCAGTGATCACCCCTTATAATTTGTTACCATGAAGAATTAGGTTGATCATTATAGCTGGCTTGAGGGCTTTTCCTTTCCTCCACCTTTGTAGCAGTTTTTTCCTAAAAATTCTTTTCTTTTACTGGAAAGACCAATGGGGTAGTTTTGTGAGGTAGGCTTGAGTGAGCCTGGAACAGAGAGGGAGCCAGGCTTCAAATCCCCTCAAATGCCAAAATAAAGGCTCCTTATCTCCAGGGAGAACACTTGCCTTTTTTTCCCGGGTAGTTGCCTTTGATATTTTTGTTATATGTGTATTTTTTCCCCCAGCATCTGATAACAAAGTCCAGAGTTTCCTTGAGCTCTTCTCTCTCCCTTGGGTTTTACAACCCACTGGTTACCTAGACAAACCACTCTCTGAAAGAGTGGTTCTCAAGATTTATTCAAGTTAAAGCTTTTCTCTATAGAACCTAGAAATCGGGAGAGGCAGCACCCACGCAACCAGCTGTCTGGAATTGAGGTTGTTAGTAGTTACCCTGCCCCAGGGCTCGATGTCCACACCTGATCCTTAATCTGGTTGCTTCTCCCTGCAGTTTGCTCTGAACTCATCGGGGAAGAACCACGCTTTTCTCTGCTCTCTTGGTGGAGTGTTTCTCCTTTTTCCTTCGGTCTGTTTTTCACTATCTGGGAATGTAGTGTTTCCATGTCATGTTTTCCAACCTTATTATGGTTTTCTGCAACCCTTTCGTCGAAATCTTGGGAGTTAACAGAAGGTAAGCAAACATATTGATTGTTTCCCTTGGTTCACAGTATTTGTAAGGCAGCCTCTTGAGGTGGAAAAACCAAACCAATGCAAGAGAAAAATCTCACTAGGCTGACACAGCTTTGCAAAGTGCTGACATAATGTTGTAGGCCTTTCAAGAAATACTTAGCTACTAGAACCTTGTGAAATAAGTGTCCTTATCTCAAGTTTCGAGATGAGGAAATTAAAACTTAAAATAGTCTAGGTACATGGCCTCAACTAGTAAGTGAACAAGTTGGGATTTGGTTCAAGTTTCACCCTTTTATGTTTACATTTGTGCCTATTTCTGGTTATATTTGCGGACGGATCAACAACCCTGCTGATAATTTTACCTGCCTGACTGAAGTGAAAAATCATTCACCCATCCCAGAAATATGTTCCCCATTTCCCCCGTGTATATTTGTAATGTTCTTCTCTTGTCCTTGATACTAGTATTTTTAGTACCTTTTCTTGTCTTTGTGTTTTGGTATGTTTTGAAATTGTTTTCTGTGGAACATGATGTTGAAGATTTTTTTCTATTCTTGGTTTATTGGAGTTTTACATTCTCTTTTGTTTTCGCTCTCTTCAGAAAAGATCTAATGACATAAAAGGCCTTTTTGGGCAATTCTGAAGATGTCATGCTTTTTCTTGCCCTTTAATCCGCAATGAAATAAAATTGAGTAATAATGATATTTTATTCCTGGAATAAATTTTACTTGCTTATAATACTTGTTTTAACATAGTGCTTTTGAGTGCAGGAATTATGTGTAATTATTTAGAAAATAGACTCTAATTTTCTATGATTATTTTATCATTATTTGATTTTATCACAATAAGTTTAGTCTTGTCAAATAAATTTCAAGCCTCTTTGTAGTTTGTGGTCTAGCTATGTTATCAGGTAGATTAAAAATAGAAATAAACTGAAAAATAAAATATTTGATTAAAGTATATTATAAATATGTATACGATCCTGTCAGGTATTTATAATCCTATCAGATTTATTTATAATCCTACCACATTTTTGTTTTATCATCAGTTTAATCAGCTGTCTTTTCCTAAACTGGTATTATATATATTTACAAAGCTAATTGTGCCCATAACATCTAGATTTCAAAACATCAAAAATCTTTATCCCATACTTTTTCAGAAATATATCCTTTATTTTCTTAGGTGTCAAAGTTTTGCTTTCATACTTAAATCATTAATCCAACTGTAAACGCATTTTAGTGTAAGGAATGAGATAGAAATGCATTTCCTTTCTCTTTTTCTACATGGATACTTATTCCAAAATCATCTATTAAGTAGTTTTCCCGTTTTTCACTCATGTCCAGTGTTAACTGTGTATCAAGTATCACTTAATACTCACCAAAAGTAAACTGAATATCTCTGCAAGGTAATTTGTGATGTTAATCATATGTACAAATAAATAACTTCACTTTAAGAAATTAATCCTATGTGATTAGCACATGTAAAATGTCTTGGAAATGAAGTTATTTATTCCATCAGTCTTTGAAATAGCAGATACTGGGAACAACCTACATGTCCATGAGCAGCAAGCTGATGAAATGAATTATTCTGCATTCCTATAATTAAATACTATGTAGAATTGGTATAGAATTTAAAGGCTCAAGACAGTTTTCTATGACAGGTTAACCTGGGATATCCTCTAATGCACAGTAATGAAATCTCCTTTATGAATGGTTGGTAAAGTCCCTTGGAGGAGAAAATAGCAACCCACTCCAATATTCTTGCCTAGAAAATCCCATGGACAGAGGAGCTTGGTAGGCTACAGTCCATGGGGTTACAAAAAGTTGGACACGACTGAGCGACTAATACTTAGTGTGTTAAAATCCAAACCTGTAAGGCTAACCAAGAATTGTTAGAATTGTTTCATTATTTCCTCTGCAGGTTATTTATATCTACAGAAACCCTAAGGATGTTTTGATCTCACTTTTTCATTTTTCAAATTTGATAGCTACATTTGAATCTTCAGATAACAAAGAACATTGGATGAAAAGGTTTCTGAAAAGAAAGTTCAGTTCAGTCACTCAGTCGTGTCCGACTCTTTGCGACCCCATGAATTGCAGCACGCCAGGCCTCCCTGTCCATCACCAACTCCTAGAGTTCACCCAAACTCATGTCCATCGAGTCAGTGATGCCGTCCAGCCATCTCATCCTCTGTCGTCCCCTTCTCCTCCTGCCCCCAATCCCTCCCAGCATCAGAGTCTTTTCCAGTGAGTCAACTCTTCGCATGAGGTGGCCAAAGTACTGGAGTTTCAGCTTTAGCATTATTCCTTCTAAAGAAATCTCAGGGCTGATCTTTAGAATGGACTGGTTGGATTTCCTTGCAGTCCAGGGACTCTCCAACACCGCAGTTCAAAAGCATCAATTCTTTGGCACTCAGCTTTCTTCACAGTCCGACTCACATCCATACATGACCACAGGAAAAACCATAGCCTTGACTAGATGGACCTTTGTTGGCAAAGTAATATCTCTGCTTTTCAACCTGCTATCTAGGTTGGTCATCACTTTTCTTCCAGGGAGTAAGCATCTTTTAATTTCATGGCTGCAGTTATTATCTGCAGTGATTTTGGAGCCCAAAAAAATAAAGTCCGACACTGTTTCCACTGTTTCCCCATCTATTTCCCATGAAGTGATGGGACCAGATGTCATGATCTTCGTTTTCTGAATGTTGAGCTTTAAGCCAACTATTTCACTCTCCTCTTTCACTTTCATCAAGAGGCTTTTTAGTTCCTCTTCACTTTCTGCCATAAGGGTGGTGTCATCTGCATATCTGAGGTTATTGATATTTCTCCCAGTAATCTTGATTCCAGCTTGTGCTTCTTCCAGCCCAGCGTTTCTCATGATGTACTCTGCATATAAGTTAAATAAGCAGGGTGACAATATACAGCACTGACGTTCTCCTTTTCCTATTTGGAACCAGTCTGTTGTTCTATGTCCAGTTTTATCTGTTGCTTCCTGACCTGCATACAGGTTTCTCAAGAGGCAGGTCAGGTGGTCTGGTATTCCCATCTCTCTCAGAATTTTCCACAGTTTATTGGGATCCACACAGTCAAAGGCTTTGGCATAGTCAATAAAGCAGAAATAGATGTTTTTCTGGAACTCTCTTGCTTTTTCAATGATTCAGCGGATGTTGGCAATTTGATCTCTGGTTCCTCTGCCTTTTCTAAAACCAGCTTGAACATCTGGAAGTTCATGGTTCACGTATTACTGAAGCCTGGCTTGGAGAATTTTGAGCATTACTTCTGAAAAGAAAAGGTAACTCTAAATTTATCAAGAAACATGTTATGTTGCTATTTAGTCAAATTCTCAAATATAAGGAATAGATTTAGGGAGAAGGCGAATGGTAATCATGAGTGAGTGTTAGTTGCTCAGCTGTGTTCTACTCTTTGCAGTCTCGTAGACTGCAGCCCGCCAGGCTCCTCTGTCCCTGGAATTCTCTAGGCAAGAATACTGGAATGGGTTGCTATTCCCTTCTCAGAGCATCTTCACGACCGAGGGATCGAACCCAGGTCTTCTCCATTGCAGGCAGGTTCTTTACTGTCTGAACCACGAGGAAATGCATAGAAAGTAGAATGCCCCTAAGTGGTCACTATTGTCCGTTCACTTAATCTATCACCCAGTGACTTTTCTAATTTCAGCAGGACCACTTGGGGATTGTCAAGGTTGTGAAGGCACTTTGTTCAAGAAACCATTTTGACTAGATCATAAGAGAATCAAGAGTAATATATCAGTTCATCTAACTAGACCCCAAGCATGTGTTCTAAAATAGCCAATGTTTGGAGTAGGCTTTATAAGGCACCTGTAGAATGTTCATTACAACTCTGAGGAGGATAGAATGAGGCGAGAGAGTTTTGTAAGTTGAAATTGGGGCTCTCGGTCATTTGGAAGATTCCATTCTGTTCCTGACCCGTTGTAGGTAGCTGCTACCCAAGGATCTTAAAGTAGACAACAAGACAGAAAAATGAAAATTTATCTTCAGATAGTGTATGCTAAGTCATTTGAGTTGTGTCTGACTTTGCGACGCTATGGACTGTAGCCTGCCAGGCTCATATGTCAGTGGGATTCTCCAGGCAAGAATACTGACTAGAGTGGATTGCCTTGTCCTCCTCCAGGTTTCAGGTAGAGCAAGTAGGAAAACGAAGAGGTTTACCTTAGATATTAGGGATCCTTCTACAGTCCCACTTTCCTACAGACAGAGTACCTTGGGAAGGCAAATTTCTATTAAAATCATGTCATTGTTTCGCAGAGAACTGTTTTTCAAAGGGAACACACTAGTGGTAGTAGCAACTTTGTAATTCTGAAGAGTCCAGAACAGAAAAGAAAGGCTGTCAACTACTCTTTAATAGGTGCAACATCTTTACTTTGTTACTTATTAATTTCTCCTCTGTTAGGAAGCCTCCGGTTTGATCCCCACAGAGGCTGGTATGAACATGGGCATGACTTCAATATTTCAACACGGTGATACAAGAGGAGATGAACAAGGTAAGAGAGGAAGCCTTTTCTTTTTTTCTTTATTAAAATTATTTCTTGGAAACCTTTCCTTACCCTTGTTTCCATGAACCACATTCTCCTAGTTATCTCTGTACCTAATTGCTCCTCAAAAGCCTCATTTGGTGCTCCTCCCTTCATTACAGGTGTTCCTGAGTTCTCTTTTCTCCCTGTCCATGAACATCAATTACAATTCCTTTTCATGTAAGCATCTGCAGTAACAAAGGCAAACTCAAGTGTGTGGAGCACCCACAGTTTTAAAAGAAAGAAAGGGCACAGGGACGCACTGAAGTTAGAAACCACTAAGATATGGCTAATTAGCAAGAAAAGAATGTGGGCCTGATCTATAAGTTGTTCTCTTTTTTTTTAAATGAGAATCTTGAAATGTGGCTTTCTTGTGATACCAATAATGCTTACATTTGATTTCCATTCAATGCTGTTTTAAAACATTGCATAAACCAAACAAAAAGCATTTGAATGTAACTATTTTGTGATCTCTGATTCATATGTTGATTCGCTAATACAGTTTTACTGCTTGAATTGTTAAAGTGAGTTAATTTATTTTTCAATTTAAAATGAAATTTTATTGAAAGACTTCAGTCATGAAATTCAATATATTGCATTTTATTAAAAAATAGAGAAATTGATTAGAATTATTCTTAAGTATATAAGGGAAAATATATTAATAAAAATACTATACAAATTATGGGTTCTTTCGCCAAGAAGTATGCTATTACATTTCATGGAATCAGGCATTTATCTATGACTTAAATTCTATGACGCTTTTAGTAATAACGCTTATGCTTTTCTTATGCAAAGCACATAGAAGAATAAAGTGGAACTATGAGTCAAAATGATAGAAATACAGGTTTTTTATATTTGTCCATGTGTTTACCTTTACTGGAGTTTATTGTATTTTTGTAAGGATTTGAGCTACTGTGCTGTGGTTTTTTGTTCCAACTTAAAGGACTCCCTTTAACATTTCTTGTAAGGGCATCTTGTTGGTAATGGATATCTTAAAATTTTGCTTATCTCAGATTGTCTTAATTTCTCTCAATATTTCAAAAGGAGAGTTTTTGTGCACACAGAATTCTTGGTTGATAGTTTTTCTCTTTCAGCATTTTTCATGCATCATCCCACTTCCTGACCTGCAAAGCAATTATACTTTAAGTTACATTGTTTTGCTACTCAAGATTCTTTGACATTCAACAATTTGAGTATAATATGTAGTACTGTGGTCTCTGTGGGTTTCTCCTACTTGTTTGTTGAGCTTCTTCTTTAGGTAGACCTGTCCTTCCTCAAATTTAGAGATATTTCAGTCATTATTTCTTCAAATACATTCTCTACCCCTTTCTCTTTCTCTCCTATTTTTGAAATTCATGCAATAGATTTATGCATATTAATTCTCTTTGATAATATTCCCAAAGTCGATTTAGGTTGTGTTTACTTTTTGTCATTCTATTTCTTCTGACTCCTCACATTCCGTAATTTCAAATGACTGGTCTTCAAATTTTCAGATTCTTTCTCTGACTATTCAAGTCTTCTGTTGAACCCGTCTAATGAATTTATCAGTTCAAGCACATAATTTGTTTGGTTCTTTTTTTAAAAAATGAATGCTTTGTCTCTTTGTTGATATTCTCATTTTGTTAACCATTTTCCTAATACCATTTATTCCTATCTCTGTTCTCCTTTATCTTGTTGATTTATTTCAGATAATTATTTGCTTGTTTTGATATTTTAGTCAAATAAATTTATTTTTAATATTTTTTCAGGGTTGGTTTCTGGAGATTAATTTGTTCCTTGTATTATGGCTAATTTTCCTGTTTCTTTGTATAACTCTTGAATTTTTGTTAAAAATTGGGTATTTGAAAAAAGAAATACATCTCTCAGTCTTTGTAAACTGGCTCCAGGGCTTCCCCTGTGGTTCAACTGGTAAAGAATCTGCCTGCAATGTGGGAGACCTTGGTTTGATCCCTGGGTTGAGAAGATACCCTGGAGAAGGGAACGGCTTCCCATTCCAATATTCTGGCTTGGAGAATTCCATGGACTGTATAGTCCATGGGGTCGCCAAGAGTCAGGACACAACTGAGTGACTTCCACTTCACTTCCATCCAGAGGAAGACATTCACTAATCAGCCCAGTGTGATTAGAAGGTTTGGGTGCTTTTTGAACATGTGTCTTCCCAGACCTGGGCATGTTCATTTTCCCCAGTTCCCATGTATACATTTTAAATGTTACATTTCTTAATTTCCCAGAGTGTCTTGCCTACTTCTTCTCAGCACTATACGTGTTTTACTGTATTCAGTTGCCTCTAAATATCTGGTCCCAATACCCATGGGGTTATAATCCAGCTGTGGCTCCCTCAAACTTTGGCACCTGCCACAGCTTTCATCAAACTCCAACTCTTTTGTATCAATTATGTAAGAGGAAAGCAAGTTTTTGTGAATTGTTCAGACTATTGAACAATTTTCCTTTCTCCTCCTTCCATTCTAAGTAAGGAAATGGGAATCTGGCAGCTTCTGCCCATTAGTTAGTCTTATTCTAGGGAAAGTTGAGGCAAACTGAACAGAATTATTACATATTTTCCTACCATCACGACTAAGCTTTTTTTTTTTTTCTCAGTTTAGAGTTTGTTTGGTGACTGCACTTTCTTAACTGGTTTCTAATGTTCCCTCAGAGGTAGTTTGGTCAATGGTTTAGTCAGTGATTTAGTAAAGTCAGATACAAAATCTAGATAAAAAAATGTGCTGCTTTTCTAATTACAACTAATAGCACTACTGTTAACACTAATAACAACCTATCAGAAAGAGAAACTAAGAAAACAATCCCATTTGCAATTGCCTCCATAGATGGAGGAGCCTGGTAGGCTGCAGTCCATGGGGTCGCTAAGAGTCGGACACAACTGAGCGACTTCCCTTTCACTTTTCACTTTCACACATTGGAGAAGGAAATGGCAACCCACTCCAGTGTTCTTGCCTGGAGAATCCCAGGGTCGGGGGAGCCTGGTGGGCTGCCGTCTATGGGGTCGCACAGAGTCGGACACGACTGAAGCGACTTAGCAGCAGCGGCAGCAAAATGAATAAAACGTCTCAGAATGAATTGAACCAGAGTTGAAAGATTGTATACATTGAAAACAATGATACTGATAAATTAAAGAAGACACAAAGAAGTAGAAAGATAATCCATGCTCGTCAACTGAAAGAGTTAATAGTCAAAAATATCTTATACTCCAAGCTATCTTCAGATTCCATGCATCCCTATTAAAGTTCCAATGGCAATTTTTTCACAGAAATAGAACAGATAATCCTTCTAAAATTTGTATGGAACCACAAAAGACACTGGGTAGCCTAAGAAATCTTAAGAAGAACATAGCTGAAGAAATCACACTTCTTATATTCCAACCATATTAGAAAGCTATAGGAACAAAACAGTGTATCAGCATAAAAACAGACACAGAACAATGGAACAGAATATACAGCTCAAAAACAACCCACAGATATAAGGTTAATTAACTTACAGCAAAGGAACCGATAATATAAAAGAGGGAAGCCTTATCTCTTCCATAAATTGTGTTGGGAAAACTGACTGGAGGCTTCTCTGTGTTTCAGTGCCAAAATGGGTCATGTGACAGCCCTGGAGCAATCTCTTGGAAAAGGAGAAAGGCTTTCAAATGGGGAGCTTTGGCCAGTCAAGGTCATTTCTGGAATGAGCCTGGGCACTGTTGTCAGAACACAGTCCAGGACCTTTGGCTGAGAGAGAAGAGACAGCTGAATCATAGGCAACAGCAAACAACTGCTGCAGTCAGGAGGCCAGGCCGTGGATGAGTTAGGCAGGCCACATTTTGAGAATATGAATTATGAACTAGTAGCAAATTATGATAGCATGGAAACACCCAACTTTGGCCCCAACGAGAAAGAGGTGAAGTTTAGCATCTCACGGCTGTCTTGGAATGTGGTGCAAGTACATCACTGTGTAGCCTTTGCGTTTTCTTCCAGAGCTCCCCAAAATGGAGTCTGGTTTGCCCTCTTCTCTCATTAGTTGTATTTCCATGATTTCTGCTTCTTGTCTCACAAGAAACTACATTATTTTGGAAGATAGCCAACCCAATATTTTTGACTAGAATCTAAATCTCACCAAATTCTTCATTCTATTCATGTGTCGGGATCTCTTGTACATTTTCTGTATTATTTTTATAGTCTCCAGTTTTCTGTCAAATTTTAATTTAAATTTTATCTTTGATATCTTAAATGCCATAGTCATTTAATTATTTCAGATATTGCAATATGTGTAATATTGTCATTCTATTTCTGTTAGTTTCTGCTGTTTTTGGCTACATATTCTTATCTATTCCTATTCTTGCGTATCTTGATTTTATATTAGTTATCTTATACAAATATTATTTATTGATAACTAAGGTCCTAGTATTTTAGTCACTCCATCACACTCAACCTCTGCCGTTGACTAAAAGGGAAATACAATCTATCTAAAATATAAAGGTACTAAGGTGCTCATCAGGCTTAGAAGGTCCTTCATCTTGTATCCAGTTCACCAGTGAATCTCTCTATTCCTGTGCTTTTCTTTTTCATGCCCACTGTATTTAATTATACTCTTTTCCTCTTGAAATTGTGAACTCTTAACAAGAAAGCTATCAGACTGTTGTTGTCTTAACCTCCGGGACCCAGTACAGCCTGAAACGTATAAGATCCTAAAAGTGTTATATGAATATAGGAAGGTGATCTATCCTTATAAAATTAAACAGTAGGATACTCTCACAGAGGTAACAACCAGAGTACTGATTTTCATAGAAGGAATTAGAAAGTCAAACTCTGGATGTGGAATAAGCCCAAGACCTTCAGTTTTTCAAAATACAATGAAGATGTTGAGTTGCAACTCATAGATTCCTTATTGGTTAAGTACTCTCTCATACTCACAATTCTTTCAGAATCTCAAAAATTCCAGCTGAAAACCAGCAGTTTTCTTGAGAAAGAACTGAACGAGGAGAATGTGAACGTTAGTGTCAACCAGGCTTCCTTTCAAAAGATGAAGTTCAATTGCAAGGCAATTGTGATGCAATTCTAAAATATGAATTTGGGCCAAGAGGGAATGAGGCGTATTTCCTGCACAAAGGTGATGCTCAGGGATTTATAAAAATGGTAAGAGTCCTTGGCCCCTAGACTAGTTAAGAAAAGCCTGCAACAGATTACCTCATTAACCTAATCTTCTATAAATGCAATTACTCACCAATATGCAATGAATTTTACTGTGCTCCTATAACATGCCAGGAATTGTTAAGAATAAATTTTCCTCCTGATTATCTTTAAGTTCAAAAATTTTTAATTTAAACTTTTTAAAGCACATTGTTCTAAAACATAATTTTTGCTGTTTTATTTTCTTCATATTTTATTCTCTAACATGCTAATAGTTAAGCATTATGATAATAGATAGTAGAACATTAACTACTTAATTGTGTAAACATACTCTAGATACTAATTTTATTACCATTATTATTCTATTTTTTATTTATTAACAACTTTCAATTTCATTGCTCAAGTAGATCATATATGAAGCATTCTCCATTCCAATAGTAGCTTGCTAACTTTTCCAAATGCTAATCATAATATCTGCAGTAGAAAATCCGATAGCTTGAGATGGTAAATTATTTATCAAAAAATTGTCTTAATGGTGGTTTCCAGCTCCTATCAAGTACCCTGCAGCAACGGCAGCTCTGGGAACCCTCTGTCATCCTGACTTTATGACTTGAAAATTTCCCAATCTAATTCATTTCAGTTTTATGAATAATAAATACTTACCTTTTAAGGATTGTTTTAAGAATTAATATTATACAACAGATGTAGTTTTCCAAGAATGGTACTTGTCATTTAGTAAAATATATTTAGGTTTTCAAATCTCTTCATGTATTTTAGTTTTTTTTTTCACCCCAAAGAAATGTTATAATTTAATGGTAATGGTTGTTAGAAGTCTAACTGATAATGTAGTGGACTAAATCCTACTTTCAGTCTTACTACACCTTAAATTTGTTTCTTAGCTGATAACTGTAAAAGAAATGTGAAAGGGCATACCCCGCGGAGAACTGACATATATGTAACTGACTTGAGAACAGGTTGGAATAAGGCAGAGAACAGATTGAAGTGGGGTGGAGGGAGTTTTCACTGTCATAGTGCCACCTTTTTACCCAGATGTTGATGCTCTTGTCCCACTAGGTAGCGTTGGAAACTGGAAACATCACTTGACCACAGAGCAAAAATGAAACATTTGACAGGGTATTCCAAAGGACCATGAAAGATTTTTCCCTTGAATTTCATCTGGGACATAAATGAGGAATAGAATCAATGCAAAATAATCATAACAGTCTACTAAATTAGTGGGCATATTTTAATAAACATTTTAATATGTATTTCTCAAGCTAATATTGATGATAAAACTATACTATTAAATAAAATTAGTGAAGAGTGCTTACATTCATTCCCAAGAGTTTGATGAACATTTTGAAATTTGAAACATTAAAATGATTTGGGAGATAACCTGCTTTGGTAACCTGTGCGATAAAGGGAAAAACAAATTATGCAACATTAATTGTAAGTGCCTCAAGAGAGTTCTGTGTACTTTATCTACAATTAGATTTTGGATCAAAGATTAAAAATCCTTTCAACTTTCTGAGTGTACTTTATACTTCAGTTCTAACCAATGTGAATGTCAAACTAGAGAATTCACATGAGAGAGGCATCATGCTTTCTGAATCCTGGCAAAACCGTTGCATCTGAGAATTATGCTGAGCAGATCAATGAGATACCCCAAAACTGCAATGCCTGCAGCCCTCATTAGTCAACAGAAAGGGCCCAGTTCTTCCCCACGACAATGCCTGGCTGCACATCGCACAACCGACGCTTCAAAAATTGAATGAATTGGACTACAAAATTTTGCCTCATCTGCCATATTTAGCTGACCTCTTTACAACTGATTACCACATCTTTGCATTTTGACAACTTTTGACAGGGAATACACTTCCACAACCAGCAGGAAGCAGAAAATGCTTTCCAAGAATTCGCCAAATCCCGAAGCACAGATTTTTATGCTACAGGAATAAACCAACGTATTTCTCATTGGCAAAAATCTGTTGATTGTAATGGTTCCAGTTTTGATTACTAAAGATGTGTTTGAGCCTACTATAGTGATTTAAATGTCACAGTCCGAAACCACAATTATGTTTGCACCAAGCTAATATTTTTGTGGAAATTGAGATCGGTTCAAATCTTCTTTAAAACTCTTTGAAACAGAATCAAAATAATCATATTCTATGATTTCTAGGAAACTTCTAAATTCCTATTCAAATAAATTAATTTTACACAATTTAAATGTTATCTTCATTACCTTTACTTGTTAACTAACATGCTTCCATGAAATTGCCTTACTTGTATTGCACAAATGAAACATCTTTTTACATTTTGTGGAGAACATAAAGCTACAGATCTGTCTCATTTTAGAATTTTTCTGAGGGCATTTGGGTCAAGCAATTTTTTTTTTAAAGAGTAACTTACTTGTAACTAACTTATGCAAAATAAGGTGTTTCATCAAAATGATTCAAAGAACAACACCAGAAAAAATGAATTGTCATAAACTTCCTGAAGAACTAGAACCAAGAAGTATGAGACCATCAGGGATATGTATATGTTTTCATCTTTTTTTCCTCCCCTTCTTTCCTCATCTTAACGTTTTATGTCTCTCACCTCTGTGAGCTTCAAGTGCAGGATTCATTTTTCCTTCCTTAGTCTCTGAAAACTGTATTTGCTTTAACACTATGCCAGTCATACACTTGCAGAAGGCGATGGCATCCCACTCCAGTACTCTTGCCTGGAAAATCCCATGGTTGAAAAAGCCTGGTAGGCTACAGTCCATGGGGTTGCGAAGAGTTGGACATGACTGAGCGACCTCACTTTCACTTTTCATTTTCATGCATTGGAGAAGGAAATGGCAACCCACTCCAGTGTTCTTGCCTGGAGAATCCCAGGAACGGGGGAGCCTGCTGGGCTGCCGTCTATGGGGTTGCACAGAGTTGGACATGACTGAAGCGACTTAGCAGCAGCAGCAGCAGTCATACACTATGTCCAAGTGACCTCACTTCATACAACAAACAGAGAGAGGCTGGTGTTGTGGAATTCAAATTTAAACTGTGAAAACAAAACCTTAATGGTGTGGGTTAGGTCACTTTGCTTCCTGGAGCAATCTACCTATTGTCAAGGCAAAAGAGTCATGGAGTACAAACATATTACCAGAACCTGGAGCATCCTTGAAATAATGGGATAAGCAGTGAAAAGAAATCTATTATTCTTGGTTTTGCTTCAATTAATCCCAAAGGATATGTTGAACTGTAATTCTCATTACCTCAAAATGGGACAGTGTTTGGAAATAGAGTCAGTGCAGATGTAATTAGTTAGATTCAGGTACTGGACTAGCATGGGTCCTTAATCCAATAAAATTGGTGTCCTTGAAAAAGAGGAAAGACGTACAGAAAGAAAGTGGCCATGTGACAATAGAGTCTGAGTTTGGAGTGACGCATTGATAAGCCGAAGAAAACCAAAGATAGTTGTGAAGGAGGACACAGACAGAACAGGCTCCATCTTGAAAGCAGGACTCCATCTTGGGCAGGACTGTGAACTTTGAGCTATATGCCCAGTATATAACCTGGTCCCCAGTAGGAAGAGCCCCAGGGCTCGTACCTAGACGCTCCATCACCTAAAAGAATACCCTAATTATCTGTGCAACTGAATAGAATCATACATTCTATTATGCTTGTTGGGGTATGACCACAGGCCTATTGATAATTGTCCACTGTTAACTACCTAGGATTAAGGCATATGAATCACAGGTTAACTTTGACTGTATGTTTCTTTTCCTTTGTTCAGATTAGTTTCAGGGAATTTGGGGAGGTGGGTTTGGGCACAAACACTTAGGGTATATAAGGTTTTCACAAAAATTGGTTGGGGTCCTTGGCTGAGAGGAGACTCTGCCTTGGGCCCTCTGATGTAATAAACTGCACTCCACTATCTGCATGGTCCTTTTAAGTAAGTTTGTTTTCCTAGAACGTGTGGCTACAACAGTTGGAAAACACCAGACCCTATAATACGCAAGTAAGGGCTCTCTCCTACAGGTTTCAGAATCAGTATGGCCCTCCTGACATCTTGATTTTGAAATTCTAGCCTCCAAATGGTGAGACAATAAGTTTCTATTGCTTTAAGCAGCCTGTATATCAGTATTTTATTACAGCAACCACAGGAATTGAATACAGTACTCTCCAACTCAATTGAAGAATTGCTATTCTAAATCACAACCATTAAGGCAGGTTCTGGAGCCAAACCAAAGAGGTCAGTAAAGAAGCATAATGCTGATTAGCTCTGCCTGCATGACATAAAAAAAAAACAAAACAAAAACAAACAGACAGCAAAACTGTAATAGTAACTGAAGATTTAGCTCTGTTCTCATCTCTCTCATCAAGCATAGTACTGAAGAAAGGTCACCTGGGACAATATGTCAAGAGGAAATAAAAGCCATATAGTTTAGAAACAAGAGAAAAAACCATTCCTGTTTGCAAACAACTTGATATAGCTATACAGACTATTTCAAGGGATAAGCAAAACAAAAATTACTAAAACTAGTGAGTTTGCAAAGTTGTAAAATATAAGTTAGCGACACAAAAAAGTCAGTTGTATCTCTGTACGCTAGCAATGAACAACTGGAAAAAATTAAAAATACCACTTACAATTGCTCTAAAAGAATAAAATATTTAGGTGCACGTCTAAAAAATATATACAGGGTCTGCATGCTGATGAACAACAAAAAGAATGTTAATGACAAAAATCAAGAAAAACTAAATGAGACAATGTATGATGCTCAGTGATTATAAGATTTATCATACTAAAGATGCTAGTTTTACCCATTTTAAACTTTGGGTTTTGAAGGAAAGCTACAGGGCTCAAAATAGCCTGGAGTTAAAACTTCCCTCCAGGTCCTCCCCCATCATTCTATAAAAAGTTCTATAAGGAACTTTCTCCCCCAAAGAAAGGAATGGACATTAAGATTGATTATGTTCAGCTCCCAGCTGATCCCAGTCTCTGGCTGGTCCCAGGAATTCCTTGCCGCAGTTGTTGAAAGCTAACTATTCAAAAATAATCATGAGGAAAAACAAACCCCCTCAAAACGATGTATCCCTGCATATATATGTTTTCTATATATAGCTATTCTCTTCTTGATTTAGCGCAGCAGCTCGCTAATCTGACTGCTGCCCCTTCTCGCCTCATTAAAGGTGATCTGTTCCTGTAAAGTGCTGGTCTCGTGTTTTTTTTTTTTTCCTAGAACCTCGCCTTCTCTAACTCCCTTACCTTACAGGTTTAGTTAAGTTACTATCAATATCCAAATATGATTCTTTGTAGCTATAGAAAAGCTAATTATCAATTTTACAACTTACTAAAGATCAGCAGCTAACGAAGACAGCATGGTGTTGCAGAAAACCAGAATAGAGGTTTCACACATAGAGCTACACAGTACACCGGCTAAATTTTGATAATGGTTCAGAAGCAGTCCCACGGAGAAGGAGAAATTACAGCAAAACATGTTGAAATAATTGGACATTACTATTCAAAAACGTTGACAGTTGACCTAAATATCATGCCTTTACAAAGGAACTCAAAATACTTTTTGGTTCTAAATATGAAACAGCAGTCTGTAATACATTTAGAAGAAAACATAGGAGAAAATATTCATGACCCTGGTGTTGACAAGGAACTCCTAGATGTAATGCAAAAGGCATTAAAGAAGATACCACAAATTAAACTTTATCAACAGTAAAAAAATTTATCAAAATGTAAAAACAGTCAAAATGTTTAAAAACATAACCTCATAGTCCTTGTTTGGAGATTAAAAAGGAAATCTACAAAATGGGGGGTAATATTTGCAAATCCTATATTTGATAAAGAAATTATATCCAGAGTTCGCTAAACTCAATAGTACGTAAAGCAGTAGTCTAATTAGAAAAAAGAAAAAAAAGACACTTTACCAAAGACGATTAAAGGAATGGCAAATAAGCACTTGAAAAAATGTGCACTGCCATTAATCATCACAGATATGGAAATTAAAAGTGCTGTGAGATACCTCTGGATATTTATTACAATAGATGACCAACTATTAGTAACATGATGTCTGACAAAGATGTGAGGCAAGTGGGTCTCTCCTACATTGCTGGTGACCATATAAAATGGTACAGCTAGTTTGGAAGGCAGTTTGTCAACTTCTTAAAAAATTAAACATGTATTTAACATAGGATTCAGTAATCCCTCTGGTGGGATTTATCCTAGAGAATGAAAACTTATATTCACACAGAAACTTGAACATAAAATTTCAAAGTATCTCTTGTACCATCCCCAAATATGCATCTCAAGTGAATAAAAAATGAAACAAAACTATAGGATATCAATATGGTGGAATTCCACCCAGGAATTAATTGCAATGGCATTAAACTAAGTGAGGAAAACCAAACACAAAATATCACAGTGTTTGTGATCCTATTTTTATGAAATTCTCAATGTGACCTTGTAGTGATGAAGATCAGATTCATGGTAGCTAAGTGTTAAAGTTGAGGGTTGCAGTGATGACTAAGATGAAACACAAGAAGTTTCCTTGCAGTGCTGGGACGGTTTTGTGTCCCAGTTGTCCTGATGGTTACATAACTCTGTATGTGGCAAAGTTTCAGTGAAGTATAATCAACTCATGCCTTCAAAATGCACGTGTGTAAAAACTAGTGAACTGAAATGTCTGTGTCTGGGTTAATAGTATTGTGCAATGTCAACTTCCTGCTTTTGATGAAGTATTCTGGTTATGTAAGATGCATATTAAATATCATCATCAGGGTAATGGGAACATCAGGCTTCTGTATTATTTTGCATTTCTTGTGGCTCTTAAACTATTTTCAAACAAATATCATAAAATAGAGTATTCAATGTAATCTTGAAGAACAAAGCTGGGGAATTCATCCTAGAGAGTCATCAAAATGTATTTTAATAATGTTTATTATTAAATAAGAGATTACAGAAGACTTCCAAAGGTAGTACAAAGACTTTCAACATTCCTTCTATCTCTTACAGTAAGAAACTAGTACCTAAAATAAACTTGCTTATTTGTTCAGCCCAAGTGTGAAAGTGAAAGTGTTAGTCACTTGGTCATTCGTGTTCAACTCTTTGTGACCCCACAGACTGAAGCCCACCAGGCTCCTCTGTCCGTGGAATTCTCCACGCAAAAATACTGGGGTGGGTTGCCATTCCCTCCTCCAGGGAATCTTCTTGACTCAGGGATCAAACCTGGGTCTACTGCATTGCAAGCTAATTCTTTACTGTCTGAGCCCAAGAATACATGTAAAGTAACTTGCTGCTTCTGCTGCTAAATTGCTTCAGTCGTGTCCAACTCTATGCGACCCCATAGATGGCAGCCCACCAGGCTCCCCTGTCCCTGGGATTCTCCAGGCAAGAACACTGGAGTGGGTTGCCATTTCCTTCTCCAATGCAAGAAAGTGAAAAGTGAAAGTGAAGTCGCTCAGTCGTGTCTGACTCTTAGTGACCCCATGGACTGCAGCCTACCAGGCTCCTCTGTCCATGGGATTTTCCAGGCAAGAGTACTGGAGTGGGTTGCCATTGCCTTCTCCGGTAAAGTAACTTAAGAATTACTAAATCATCAGTTCAGTTCAGTCGCTCAGTCGTGTCCGACTCTTTGCTATCCCATGAATCGCAGCACGCCAGGCCTCCCTGTCCATCACCATCTCCCGGAGTTCACACAGACTCATGTCCATCGAGTCCGTGATGCCATCCAGCCATCTCATCCTCTGTCGTCCCTTTCTCCTCCTGCCCCCAATCCCTCCCAGCATCAGAGTCTTTTCCAATGAGTCCACTCTTCGCATGAGGTGGCCAAAGTACTGGAGTTTCAGCTTTAGCATCATTCCCTCCAAAGAATTCCCAGGGTTGATCTCCTTCAGAATGGACTGGTTGGATCTCCTTGCAGTCCAAGGGACTCTCAAGAGTCTTCTCCAACACCACAGTTCAAAAGCATCAATTCTTTGGGTCTCAGCCTTCTTCACAGTCCAACTCTCACATCCATACATGACCGCTGGAAAAACCATAGGCTTGACTAGACGGACCTTAGTCGGCAAAGTAATGTCTCTGCTTTTGAATATGCTGTCTAGGTTGGTCATAACTTTTCTTCCAAGGAGTAAGCGTCTTTTAATTTCATGGCTGCAGTCACCATCTGCAGTGATTTTGGAGCCCCAAAAAATAAAGTCTGACACTGTTTCCACTGTTTCCCTATCTATTTCCCATGAAGTGATGGGACTGGATGCCATGAACTTCGTTTTCTGAATGTTGAGCTTTAAGCCAACTTTTTCACTCTCCTCTTTCACTTTCATCAAGAGGTTTTTTAGCTCCTCTTCACTTTCTGCCATGAGGGTGGTGGCATGTGCATATCTGAGGTTATTGATATTTCTCCCAACTGGATACAGAGTTGGTATTCAGTTTTGTCTTTAGCCTAAGAGTACCTAGACAAAATGTTGGTACCTAAAGTTCTTTAGATCAGATATTTTTCCTCCATCCAATTCATTAAGGCTATATTATACATCTGAAATACAGTTAGATTCATTTTTTACAAGTTGAAATTCATTCTGCATTCCTCTGGCAACATGGTAGCTTTTAAAATTTACATTTGGGAATATTTAAATTTACCCAAGTAAAAGCCGTTTTGTTTTTTTTTTTTTTTGGTATGAAATGATAGATGAAGTCATGTAACCTCCACTTCAGTATTTCTAATGGACTGAATGATGTGTTCCCCAAAATTCACTCTTCTTTTGTTATTGGGAGGGACTATTACATAGCTTTTATTAAACCAGAATGCCACATTATAAAAATTTGGAGTAACATCCCATATATCTGGCATCTAGTGATTGAGATTTTGGAATAAACAAATTCTTCACACCTGGGTGCCCTTTCCCAATAAAATCTCTTGCTTTGTCAGTGCAATTCCTTTTTGAATGAATTCAAATGAATTTGGACATTTCTGAGTGTTAGACAAGAGCCCAGTTTCAGGCCCTGGAAGGTGTCCCTCTTCCTGCAACAAATGGTGACTCTGGTGTGGACTTTTCTTTGCTGCAACTGACATCCTGACCACTTGGGGTACTCAAGGATCAGCTTGCCGGCTGATGGACCAGACCCAGCAGCCACAACTGGGACCCTTTTGTCCCTGGTCTCCTCCTGATGAGGACAGCTGGCCAGTCTGCCCTGACCGGGTAAGACTTTATTAACCTCTCTACCCTTCCTTCTCTCTTTCCTCTCCTTAACCCTTCCTATCCTTCCCTTTTTTTCTAGTCCCCCAGTCCTGGACACAGGAATCTGGTAGAAGGGCCTAAGCGTGAGCTGAGGATGGGAGACCGATCACCTCCTCTTGGCAGAAAACTCTAATTCTAGGCTTCCCTGATAGTTCAGTTGGTAAAGAATCTGCCTGCAATGTGGGAGACCTGGGTTCGATCCCTGGGTTGGGAAGATCCCTTGGAGAAGGGAAAGGCTACCCACTCCAGTATTCTGGCCAGGAGAATTCCATGGACTGTATAGTCCATGGAGTTGCAAAGTGTTGGACACGACTGAGCGACTTCCACTTCACTTGAAAAATAAGGAGCACTGGTAACACAAAGTTAACGTGAAGAGGGTACATATCTCTCACTCTTAGCCCCAGCACATCCTATTGTGTTCTGATACTAAGGCTGTTGTCAACAGCCACTACTGTTGCACTTGCGTTCTGTTTATTTTTTTGAAAAAAGAACATTTTCTGTGTTCATATGCCTTTAACAAAACATGAACTTGAGAGACTGAAATAGATAATAAAAAAAATAGTAAGTGAGAAAATTTTCTTATGGAAGTAAAGCATCTTCCTATATTTTGATTTTGTACATATACAAAAACTTGTCTCTTTGATAAGTCATTCGCACTGACTTTTCCACCCCTGCACTAAGTTTTTGTCTGTGTTCCTTGCTGGCTCGCTGATATCTGATTTTATTTTAAAAAATTTGAGTGCTTCTGTAAAATAAAATAATATTAGCCTAGAACAAAATAGTGATCTAATTTCTAGTAATTTTCTTTTTTCAGATGACTGAGTTGAGAAAATGGGGCTAGTTATATCTAATTATTGTATATTTGCAAGAAGTTTGCTTAATAATTGTCATAGCTGGTGGAGTGAAGAGTCATGGCTATAGGGTGGAGTTACCTTAATGGAGAGAAATATAAAAATGAGAAAAATATTGTTTATTCCAACATTAAGTTTCCATGCCCTTCCCCACTCCCAAAACTTCACTGAAGCAATTTCTTTGGTCTTCCTCCCAAATACCATTGGAGATTGGGAAAAACACATGATTGTGGAACAGCATAAGAAGTTTCACAATATTTTCCAAAAGATGAAAGGTTGTACATGTTGGATGTTCATTCAGCATATAAATGGAGAATAGAATACTAAACCCAGTGTAAGAAATCCTAAGAAAATATTTTCAGAAGAAAAAAAATATATATGTACACTTTAATCTTTGATTGTATAATTATTGAAAGATCTGTTATTGATAAATGTTAATATAATATCTTTACACCATCTGCCATCTGTGCCTGTTTTCCATTTCTTGGGATTCCTCAGTTTCTGATCAAAAGAGGATTCCCCTTCTTTTCAGGTCTATCACTACGGAGTAATTTTTTTTAATTTTACTTTCAGAAATTCCTAAGTTGTCAAGCAAAAGAGGGAGATCGTAAATGATCAGATTGCTGTTTGGAAATGGAAGTCTTGTCAATTGATAAAAACCATGTATGTTCTTTTATCATATTTAATATTTTAATTTTTCTATATACAAATGAGTCAACCTTTTATTTTATTGGACATTATCTTATATTAAGAAAACTATTTTAAAAAATATATAGAATATTGAAACATCATTATTGAATAATCCATCATTATTTTATGTTATCATATTGTAAATAATTATATGTATATGAGTTGGATCAAGTATAATTACATATTATCCTGCTAATATACTTTTCTTATTCAAGACATTGACATTTTAATTTAAAATAAATTCATCACATGAGAAATCATATTGGAATTTTGTTAATATTGCTTCTCACTTAAAAAGTAATTTAAAGACTGACATCATTGAAAATTGAGTCTTCCCCTTCAGAAATATGGCATTCTTACTATTTATTTATGTGTTCTTCCAGGTCATTTGGTAAGGAATATGGCCTTTGTAAAAGCCTTATTTGTTTCATGTGAAGTTTATTCCTAAGCATGTATAGATAGTATTTGTAGCTATTGTAAGTTGGACATTATTACAGTTACATTTTTCTAGCTGCTAGTTGCTGCTCATGGAAGTTTTTCATGCTCACCCACAATCTGGGTTCTGGTAATAAACCCGGTAGAGTGAAAAGCAATGCAGTTTGTCTGAGGCCCACAGCCGAGCAGAAGCTGCCACCTTCAACCATCTGATTCTGCATCCATTGGTACCTCTCTCTTGATTCATGCACAATGTAAGGTGCTGGCTACCTGACTTGCTTTCATTTTTTATTTGTTCACCTCTCTCTTCATCTTTGCTAAGAAACAGAATCATTTATTTCATAATTTGTTCCTTTGCACAAGAATATAGTGGATTCAATTCTTGCATCTGGAGAGGATTTCTCATTTCCCATGCTCCCCCCTGGTTAGCAACCTCTGCCTTTCCAAACTCCTTTGCTTTAAGGGGCTCATAAATTCCATGTGGCTTGAGACAGACAGTCTGGAGAGAAACATTCCTTTTCTCCTCCTTTCTTCTCCAGCAAGGGCTTGTGTTACTAGTGGGAGAGAAATCTTGCACTTTAAAAATGTAAATATTGGCACCTTATGCATACTAGAATTCAGCTTTAAATTGTATATGAATTATCTCTTTTATTAACAAAAACTTTTTGAGGTAAGAACCATTTCATGTGAGAGAACAACAAGTGTAAAGAGGTAAAATAAATTTTAAAGTACAATATTTGGTGGTTGTTAGCTCAGTAATTCCAATCCTGTTCTGACTCTAAACCTGAAAACTCTTTAATACTTTTCACTGAGCTTTTGGTTTCCAATTAGGGATTGAGATGGTTTGGGACTAAGTTGTTATTTAATATAATTCAATTTCTATCTCTGGTTAATCCTCATTCTACTGAGAACCCAGAAGATTTCCTTTTCTTTAGGCCTTGAACATTGAAGTATTTAGTTTTTCTCTTTGAGGTGTTGATTTTAGTGCTTTAATACTCTGACCTAAAGTGTTAAAATCTGGCCTAAACCAAGAATTGGCAAATGTACTAAGGGAAGGAAATTAAACATAATTCAAGTAAAAAAAAAAGACTATTTTTTTTGCTCTGGAATTTTAGTTAGCCTAGTCCTATTGTTCCAGAGATTAAAGGTTTTTAAAAATGTGACTTTTGTATGTCACCTGCTTTTTAAGTGTTTTGCCATGGGAGCATTGATATCTCATCACCTACTATATCTTTTTTACTCAAGAGAGATGCTTGTAACCTAGTCTTTAATGATATTTTTTATTGGAGTTTCTTACCGCAACTACTCAATTAGCTGCTGCAATTGATCAATTATGGTGGCCACCTTCCAATTCTGAAGAGTTCATGAAAATATAGATAATTAAAACTATTTTTGGTGAGACTGTTACTTAGTCTCCATCATTATATTAATTATAATTACTATTTTTCCCCTTTTATTGAGGCAAATAAGAGGGAAGATAGAGGGAAAGGAAAGTCTATGAAAAATAAAGATTTGCGACAAAACTGAATTCAATTATGTTACCTTTCAGAGTTACTGACAATCCTGAACTGAACTACAAAAGTTTCTTCCATTATTCTACTAACCTTGCTCTTAGGGATAAAAGACAAAGAAAGGGGAAATTTACTTCAAAATTTGGAATTTATTTAGGAACCATATTCACAGTGAAAATGGTTGTTAAATTTTGAGTTATATATCAGATGAACTTTCTCTGGGTTCTTTTAATGGTTTTACTTGGAAATTATTTACATACCATAAAAATTAATGCATTTTTAGTTTATGATTCAGTGATTTTTAGTAATTTATAGAGTTGTATAATCATCACCATAATTCAGTTTTATTTATTTATTTTTTGGGGGTGATCTTTTTTTTTTAATGTTTATTTTTACTTTATTTTACTTTACAATACTGTATTGGTTTTGCCATACATTGACATGAATCCACCATGGGTGTACATGTGTTCCCAAACATGAACCCCCCTCCCACCTCCCTCCCCATAACATCTCTCTGGGTCATCACCGTGCAACAGCCCCAAGCATGCTGTATCCTGCGTCCGACATAGACTGGCGATTCGATTCTTACATGATAGTATACATGTTACAATGCCATTCTCCCAAATCATCCCACCCTCTCCCTCTCCCTCCGAGTCCAAAAGTCCGTTATACACATCTGTGTCTTTTTTGCTGTCTTGCATACAGGGTCGTCATTGCCATCTTTCTAAATTCCACATATATGTGTTAGTATACTGTATTGGTGTTTTTCTTTCTGGCTTACTTCACTCTGTATAATCGGCTCCAGTTTCATCCACCTCATTAGAACTGGTTCAAATGTATTCTTTTTAACAGCTGAGTAATACTCCATTGTGTATATGTACCACAGCTTTCTTATCCATTCGTCTGCTGATGGACATCTAGGTTGCTTCCATGTCCTGGCTATTATAAACAGTGCTGCGATGAACATTGGGGTACATGTGTCTCTTTCAATTCTGGTTTCCTTGGTGTGTATGCCCAGCAGTGGGATTGCTGGGTCATAAGGCAGTTCTATTTGCAATTTTTTAAGGAATCTCCAAACTGTTCTCCAAAGTGGCTGTACTAGTTTGCATTCCCACCAACAGTGTAGGAGGGTTCCCTTTTCTCCACACCCTCTCCAGCATTTATTGCTTGTAGATTTTTGGATCGCAGACATTCTAACTGGTGTGAAGTGGTACCTCATTGTGGTTTTGATTTGCATTTCTCTAATAATGAGTGATGTTGAGCATCTTTTCATGTGTTTGTTAGCCATCCGTATGTCTTCTTTGGAGAAATGTCTATTTAGTTCTTTGGCCCGTTTTTTGATTGGGTCGTTTATTTTTCTGGAATTGAGTTGCATAAGTTGCTTATATATTTTTGAGATTAGTTGTTTGTCAGTTGCTTCATTTGCTATTATTTTCTCCCATTCCGAAGGCTGTCTTTTCACCTTGCTTATGTTTTCCTTTGTTGTGCAGAAGCTTTTAATTTTAATTAGATCCCATTTGTTTATTTTTGCTTTTATTTCCAGAATTCTGGGAGGTGGATCATAGAGGATCCTGCTGTGATTTATGTCTGAGAGTGTTTTGCCTATATTCTCCTATAGGAGTTTTATAGTTTCTGGTCTTACATTTAGATCTTTAATCCACTTTGAGTTTATTTTTGTGTGTGGTGTTAGAAAGTGATCTAGTTTCATTCTTTTACAAGTAGTTGACCAGTTTTCCCAGCACTACTTGTTAAAGAGATTGTCTTTACTCCATTGTATATTCTTGCCTCCTTTGTCAAAGATAAGGTGTCCATATGTGTGTGGATTTATCTCTGGGCTTTCTATTTTGTTCCATTGATCTACATGTCTGTCTTTGTGCCAGTACCATACTGTCTTGATGACTGTGGCTTTGTAGTAGAGCCTGAAGTCAGGCCAGTTTATTCCTCCAGTTCCATTCTTCTTTCTCAAGATTGCTTTGGCTATTCGAGGTTTTTTTTGTATTTCCATACAAATCTTGAAATTATTTGTTCTAGTTCTGTGAAAAATATGGCTGGTAGCTTGTTAGGGATTGCATTGAATTTGTAAATTGCTTTGGGTAGTATACTCATTTTCACTATATTGATTCTTCCGATCCATGAACATGGTATATTTCTCCATCTATTAGTGTCCTCTTTGATTTCTTTCATGAGTGTTTTATAGTTTTCTAAATATAGGTCTTTAGTTTCTTTAGGTAGATATATTCCTAAGTATTTTATTCTTTTCATTGCAATGGTGAATGGAATTGTTTCCTTAATTTCTTTTTCTACTTTCTCATGATTAGTGTATAGGAATGCAAGGGATTTCTGTGTGTTGATTTTATATTCTGCAACTTTACTATATTCATTGATTAGCTCTAGTAATTTTCTGGTGGAGTCTTTAGGGTTTTCTATGTAGAGGATCATGTCATCTGCAAACAGTGAAAGTTTTACTTCTTTTCCAATTTGGGTTCCTTTTATTTCTTTTTCTGCTCTGATTGCTGTGGCCAAAACTTCCAGAACTATGTTGAATAGTAGCGGTGAAAGTGGGCACCCTTGTCTTGTTCCTGACTTTAGGGGAAATGCTTTCAATTTTTCACCATTGAGGATAATGTTTGCTGTGGGTTTGTCATATATAGGTTTTATTATGTTGAGGTATGTTCCTTCTATTCCTGCTTTCTGGAGAGTTTTTATCATAAATGGATGTTGAATTTTGTCAAAGGCCTTCTCTGCATCTATTGAGATAATCATATGGTTTTATTTTTTAATTTGTCAATGTGGTGGATTACATTGATTGATTTGCGGATATTGAAGAATCCTTGCATCTCTGGGATAAAGCCCACTTGGTCATGGTGTATAATCTTTTTAATGTGTTGTTGGATTCTGATTGCTAGACTTTTGTTGAGGATATTTGCATCTATGTTCATCAGTGATATTGGCCTGTAGTTTTCTTTTTTTGTAGTATCTTTGTCAGGTTTTGGTATTAGGGTGATGGTGGGCTCATAGAATGAGTTTGGAAGTTTACCTTCCTCTGCAATTTTCTGGAAGAGTTTGAGGAGGATAGGTGTTAGCTCTTCTCGAAATTTTTGGTAGAATTCATCTGTGAAACCGTCTGGACCTGGGCTTTTGTTTGCTGGAAGATTTCTGATTACAGTTTCAATTTCTGTGCTTGTGATGGGTCTATTAAGATTTTCTATTTCTTCGTGGTTCAGTTTGGGAAAATTGTACTTTTCTAAGAATTTGTCCATTTCTTCCACGTTGTCCATTTTATTGGTATATAACTGCTGATAGTAGTCTCTTATGATCCTTTGTATTTCTGTGTTGTCTGTTGTGATCTCTCCGTTTTCATTTCTAATTTTATTGATTTGATTTTTCTCCCTTTGTTTCTTGATGAGTTTGGCTAATGGTTTGTCAATTTTATTTATCCTTTCAAAGAACCAGCTTTTGGCTTTGTTGATTTTTCCTATGGTCTCTTTTTGTTTCTTTTGCATTTATTTCTGCCCTGATTTTTAAGATTTCTTTCCTTCTACTAACTCTGGGGTTCTCCAATTCTTCCTTTTCTAGTTGCTTTAGGTGTAGAGTTAGGTTATTTATTTGACTTTTTTCTTGTTTCTTGAGGTATGCCTGTATTGCTATGAGCTTTCCTCTTAGCACTGCTTTTATAGTGTCCCACAGGTTTTGGGTTGTTGTGTTTTCATTTTCATTAGTTTCTATGCATATTTTGATTTCTTTTTTTATTTCTTCTGTGATTTGTTGGTTATTCAGAAGTGTGTTGTTCAACCTCCTTATGTTGGAATTTTTAATGGTTTTTCTCCTGTAATTGAGATCTAATCTTAATGCATTATGGTCAGAAAAGATGCTTGGAATGATTTCGATTTTTTTGAATTTATCAAGTTTAGATTTAGGGCCCAGGATGTGATCTATCCTGGAGAATGTTCCATGAGCACTTGAAAAAAAGGTGAAATTCATTGTTTTGGGGTGAAATGTCCTATAGATATCAATTAGGTCTAACCGATTTAATGTATCATTTAAAGTTTGCGTTTCTTTGTTGATTTTCTGTTTAGTTGATCTGTCCATAGGTGTGAGTGGGGTATTAAAGTCTCCCACTATTATTGTGTTATTGTTGATTTCCCCTTTCATACTTGTTAGCATTTGTCTTACATATTGCAGTGCTCCTATGTTGGGTGCATATATATTTATAATTGTTATATCTTCTTCTTGGATTGATCCTTTGATCATTATGTAGTGGCCTTCTTTGTCTCTTTTCACAGCCTTTGTTTTAAAGTCTATTTTATCGGATATGAGTATTGCCACTCCTGCTTTCTTTTGGTCTCTATTTGCGTGGTATATCTTTTTCCAGCCCTTCACTTTCAGTCTGTATGTGTCCCTTGTTTTGAGGTGGGTCTCTTGTAAGCAGCATATAGAGGGGTCTTATTTTTGTATCCATTCGGCCAGTCTTTGCCTTTTGGTTGGGGCATTCAACCCATTTACGTTTAAGGTAATTATTGATAAGTATGATCCCGTTACCATTTACTTTATTGTTTTGGGTTCGGGTTTATACACCCTTTTTGTGTTACCTGTCTAGAGAATATCCTTTAGAATTTGTTGGAGAGCTGGTTTGGTGGTGCTGAATTCTCTCAGCTTTTGCTTGTCTGTAAAGCTTTCAATTTCTCCTTCATATTTGAATGAGATCCTTGCTGGGTACAGTAATCTGGGCTGTAGGTTATTTTCTTTCATCGCTTTAAGTATGTCTTGCCATTCCCTCCTGGCCTGAAGAGTTTCTATTGACAGATCAGCTGTTATCCTTATGGGAATCCCCTTGTGTGTTATTTGTTGTTTTTCCTTTGCTGCTTTTAATATTTGTTCTTTGTGTTTGATGTTTGTTAATTTGATTAATATGTATCTTGGGGTGTTTCGCTTTGGGTTTATCCTATTTGGAACTCTCTGTGCTTCTTGGACTTGGGTGATTATTTCCTTCCCCATTTTAGGAAAGTTTTCAACTATTGTCTCCTCAAGGATTTTCTCATGGTCTTTCTTTTTGTCTTCTTTTTCTGGGACTCCTATAATTTGAATGTTGGAGCATTTCGTATCGTCCTGGAGGTCTCTGAGATTGTCCTCATTTCTTTTAATTCATTTTTCTTGTTTCCTCTCTGATTCGTTTATTTCTACCATTCTTTCTTTTATTTCACTAATCCTATCTTCTGCCTCTGTTATTCTGCTATTTGTTGCCTCCAGAGTGTTTCTGATCTCATTTATTGCATTATTCATTATATTTTGACTCTTTTTTATTTCTTCTAGGTCCTTGTTAAACCTTTCTTGCATCTTCTCAATCCTTGTCTCTAGGCTATTTATCTGTGATTCCATTTTGATTTCAAGATTTTGGATCATTTTCACTATCAATATTCAGAATTCTTTCTCAGGTAGATTCCCTACTTCTTCCTCTTTTGTTTGGTTTGGTGGGCAGCTCTCCTGTTCCTTTACCTGCTGAGTATTCCTCTGTCTCTTCATCTTGGTTATATTGCTGCGTTTGGGGTGGCCTTTTTATATTCTAGTAATTTGTGGAGTTCTCTTTATTATGGAGCTTCCTCACTGTGGGTGGGGTTGTATCAGTGGGTTGTCTAGGTTTCCTGGTTAGGGAGGCTTGTGTTGGAGTCCTGGTGGGTGGAGCTGGGTTTCTTCTCTCTGGAGTGCAGTGGAGTGACCAGTAATGGGTTATGAGATGTCAAAGGTTTTGGAGTAACTTTGAGCTGCCTGTATATTGAAGCTCAGGGGTGTGTTCCTGTGTTGCTGGAGAATTTGCGTGGTATGTCTTGTTCTGGAACTTGTTGGTCCTTGGGTGGAGCTTGGTTTCGGTGTAGGTATGGAGGCATTTGATGAGCTCCTATTGCTTAATGTTCCCTGAATTCAGGAGTTCTCTAATGTTTTCAGGCTTTGGAATTAAGCCTCCTGCTTCTGGTTTTCAGTTTTATTTTTACAGTAGCCTCTAGACTTCTCCATCTATACAGCACTGATGATAAAACATCTAGGTTAAAGATGAAAAGTTTCTCCACATTAAGGGACACTCAGAGAGGTTCACTGAGTTACAAGGAGAAGAGAAGAGGGAGGGGGTAGTTAGAGGTGACTGGAATGAGATGCGGTGAGATCAAAAGAGGAGAGAGCAGGCTAGCCAGTAGTCACTTCCTTATGTGTGTTCCATAGTCTGGACCGCTCAGAGGTATTTACGGAGTTATACAGGGAAGAGGAGAGGGAGGAAGTAGACAGAGGTGGCCAGGAGGATAAGAGAGAGGAATGAGAAGGAGAGAGACAAATCCTGCCAGTAACCAGTTCCTTAGGTGTTCTCCACCGTCTGGAATACACAGAGATTCACAGAGTTGGATAGAGAAGAGATGGGGGAGAAAAGAGACAGAGGCCACCTGGTGGAGAAAAAGGAGAGTCCAAAGGAGGAGAGAGTGGTCAAGCCAGTAATCTCGCTCTCAGGTAAAATTGGGTAGTGAAGGTTGGGTTTTTAAATGTACAAAATTGACAACAAAAACCAAAGAGCAAAGATTAAAAATCTAGAGTAGAGGTTGGATTTTCAAAAATACAATATTAAAGAAAAGAAGCAGAAGGAAAAAGAAAAAAAGAAAAGAAAAAAAAAGCCACAAGAATTATTAAAAAAAAAAACAAAACACCAATAACCACCCAAAGACTATACATGGTGTTTGCCTTAAAAAAAAAAAAGAGTCGTTTTTTTTTTTGAATAGTAATAATAGGTTATAGAAATAAAAATTAGAGGAGAAATAGAAGACTTAACTATTAAAAAAAAAGTTAGAAAAAAAAGAAAAAAAAAAAGGAATGATTTTAAAAATAGTAAAAATTTATCTAGCCCTTCTCTGATGTTGTGGGCAGTGTGGGGTCACTTCCAAGGCGGTTCCCTCTGTTTAACTTCTTCTGTTTGCTGGGTTTTTAGGCTCACTAGTTCAGTCGCGCTGTGGGGAGGAGGGATGCTGCAAACAAATAGCGCTGTCGTGTGCACACAGTGTCTCAGCCCCGCTGGACCTGTCCCTTCTCGTGGCGCACAAACCACTCCGGTTCTACGATGCTCAGCCGGGAACTGTCTGAGGCCAGCCCTAGGCTGTGTGCACTTCCCCGGTCTAAGCCGCTCAAGTTCGGCGCTCAGGTAGCCCTCAGAGGCACAGATTCGATTGGGACTGCGCTTTGTGCCCTTCCCGGGTCCGAGTAGCTTAGGAGTTTGGCGAGCGCGATCGCTGCGACTTGTCGCCTTTTCTGCCTCTGCTGCTCAGTTTTCTGGGTGGACCGCTGGCGCCCCCCGTGAGGCAGATGGTGACTGTCCAGCACCCCCAGAAGTCTTAGCAAAGAAGCCTGCTTGCAGTTTGGTAAGTGAAGTCTCTCCGGGTCTGCAATTGCCCCTTTCCAGTCCTTACGGCTCTGGCTGCCTGTCCCCGGTGGGGGATGGTCTGCAGCCGGCTTTTTCCATTCCGTCCTTTGTTCTGTGCTCGGTCCTGGCGGTGTCTTATGTTCGAGCTTTTCGCGTGGTAGCTATCCTACAGTCTGGTTTGCTAGCCCAAGTTAGATCGTTCTGGTTGCGCATGGGGCGTTCCTGCCCGATTCTTGCAAAGCTCTGCAGCCTGCGCCTCCCGCGCGTCCCTGCCCTGCCCCCACTTCCCAGTGGCGGATGCAGGTGTCTGTGCTGCTTTTCCGCTGGGGGAGTTACTGGTGGGCTTGTAATCTCTTGGTTTTAATTATTTCTCTATTTTTCCTTCCTGTTATGTTGCCCTCTGTGTTTCCAAGGCTCGCCACAGAGTCGGCAGGGAGAGTGTTTCCTGGTGTTTGGAAACGTCTCTTCTTAAAATTCCCTTCCTGGGACGGGCTTCCCTTCCCGGGACGGAGCTCCCTCCCCACCTCCTTTGTCTCCTTTTTCGTCTTTTATATTTTTTCCTACCTGTTTTTGAAGACAATGGTCTGCTTTTCTGGTTGCCTGATCTCCTCTGCCAGCCTACAGAAGTTGTTTTGTGGAGTTTGCTCAGCGTTGAAATGTTCTTTTGAGGAATTTGTGAGGGAGAAAGTGGTCTTCCCGTCCTATTCCTCCGCCATCTTAGGACCGCCCCCCCCCCCCCCCCCAGAATTCAGTTTTAGAACGATTTTGTCAACTCCAGAATTTCTTAAGGCTGGTGATAGTTAACCCCCTTTCCCCATACCCCAAACCCAGGCTTATCTGTGCTTATTTCCAGACTAAGCTACTTTCTGCATCTATTGAGTTGTCTCTTCCAGACCTTGCAGTTCACGCCTGTTGTAGCAGGTATTCATATTCTATTTATTTATATCCCCAAAGAATATATCATTGTATGAATAAGCCACATTTTGTCTATTCACCAGGTGATAGACATTTGAATTAGTTCCACTTCTGACTGTTGTAAGTAATGATGCTATGAACAATCGTGGACAAATATTTGAAAGGATCTATATTTTAATTTCTTCTGGGTAGATATCTAAAAGAGAGAATGCCAACTTTTTTTCCAATGAGACTGTGCCATTTCCAGCCCTTCTATATGTGAGTATCCCCATTTATCCACAGCTTTGCTAGTGTTTTATCATTTTCCTAATAACAGAGTTATGGGAACTTTTCTCATGGTCCAGTGGTTAAGACTCTGCCCCTTCCACTGCAGAGGGGTGCAGGTTTAATCCCTGCTTGGAGAACTAAGATCTCACATGGCCCACTGTGCAGTAAAAAAAAAAAACCCAAAAACCTTGCAGATGCATTTTCCTAAGAGAATAATAGAATTTCTCTAATAACTGAGTAAGCGTTGCATGTACTCATTAGTCATTTGTATATTTTTGTCATAAATGTTTATTTAAATCTTTTGCCCATTTGTTAATTGGGTTGCTTATGTTATTACTATTGAATATAATCTTCTGGCTTTGTGTTTTTTTAATCAATACATGCTTTGTAAATAGTCTCTTAGTCTGTATCTCATCTTCCCATTTTCTTAACCAAGGCTTTTGAAATGCAAATTTTTTGAAATTTGGAGAGGTCCAAATTATCCATTTTTAATGTTATGGACCTTGCCTTTTCTGTCTTAAGAAACTCTTGCCTATCACAAGGTCAAGAAAATTCTTCCGAGGTTTATATCATGGTTTTATCATTTTAGCTCTTGAATTAGGATCTATTCATTCTGAAGTAATTTCTGTGTTTGTGGGAAAGGTCAAAATTCATCTTTCTGAGGCGGATATCTAAGTTTCAAAGCACCATTTGTTGAAAAGACTTCCCTTTCTCTCATTGAATTATCTTGGCAGCTATCTAGGGAATAAATTCAGTGTAAGTACAGAAGTTTATTTCCAAAGTCTCAATTCTATTCCATTTACATATATGTCTGCCTTTACACTTGTACTGTATTTTCTTTATTACTGTTCTTTTACACAAAATTTTGAATTCAGAATTCAATTAGGAAGAGTATGTCTTCCTACTTTGCTGCTATTCTTCAGAACTTAAAAAAAAAACTATTCTAGGTTCTGCTTATTTCCATAAAAATTTTGGTATAAATGTTAAAAAATGGTAATTTTTTCAGTCCCATGAATATGGAATGCTTCTTTTATTTAGATTTTCTTTAATTTTCTTCAACAATGCTATAGTTTTGAGTGTATGTCTTGCATTTCTCTGTTAAAAGTTGTACCCAAGTGTTTTAGTACTTTTGCTGATACTGTGAATGGAATTATTTTTGTTGGACTGTTTATTGCTCATCTGGAGGCATGCAGTTAATATTTGTGTACTGATTTTCTTTTCTGGTGAGAACGTGTAGTAACATATTGAACAGAACTTGTGAGAGTGGACATCATCACTTTGTTCCTACACTTGGAAACATTCAGTTTTTCATCATTATCCTTACCAGTAGATTTTTTAATAGATGCTCTTTATCAGGTTGAGGAAGTTCCCTTCTATTCCAAATTTGGTGAGAGTTTTGTTTCTTTTTGTTAATCATGAATGGCTGTTGGATTTTGTCACATGGTTTTGTATTGAGGTATTCATGTGGCATTTCTCCTTTATTCTATTAGCATAAGATATTATATTGGCTGAGTTTCACACAGTTACCCAATATTTCATTTCTGGAATGAATTTCAGTGGGTTTTAATTTATAATCATTTTTGTTTGTTGCTGGATTCATTTGATAGTAATTGTTTAAGGATTTTGTATCTTTAATTACTAGGGACGTTGGTTTATAATTTCATTTCTTATACTGTCTTTGTTTAGCTTTGGTAGCAGAGTAATATCACACTCAGAGAATGATTTGGGTAAAGTTTCATCTTCTTTATTTCCTCAAAGAATGTGGAAATTATTCTCTAGATGTCTAATAGAATTCACGAAGGATGCCATATTGGACTAAGCTTTTCTTTGAGGAAAAAGTTGCTTAATTGCTAATTAAGTTTATGTGTTAAAGTCTTGATTCTTTTACCTCCACCTGCCCCCTACACTGGTTTATTTGTTTCTTGTTGTTATTGTTGGCTATTTTTTTGTTTGGTGACATGCTTTGACTAATTTGAATCTTTTTTCCTGAAATGATCATTGATGTCTCTTGTGTTTATTTACTTATTTTAAATTCTCATGTTTATTTGTAAGTCTAGCTTCCTAAGTGTCAACCCTGGGTCAGCCTGGCTTAATGATAAGGCAGTAAGTGTCATAAGTTGTATGTGAACACCTTGAGTTAGTAAGGTTTCTACCTTTTTGCTGAGGTATATGTGGGTTGGCGTGTACATTAAAAGTCAAGGCAGTTTACAAATATTCCATGTGGTAGCTTCTTCTAGCATAGGACATCATATTCACTAGGGAAAAGTTGATAGAGACTGCTCAATCTTTCCTATGTTGTACATATGCCCATATCCACGTGTCCAGACTCCAAGGAATGTATGGTTGATTACCAAACTCCACTATGGCTATCTCATTCTTCGGATTTTTCTGTTAGGTTTCCGGCTGTTCTGTTGCTTGACCAGCCAGTATCACAGCTGCAATACTGACCTTCCCTGAATGGTTGTGACCACTGAGATTATGACTGTTTTCAACAATGCCCCTGACATTGGTGCTTTTTCAAGCTTTATGCCAAATTGGGTCAGCTCCCTCAAGTCAGTAAGTTTCATAGAACCTCCAAGTTACAAAATTTTCCAGATGGAATGGATCATCACCATGTTAAAATGCTACTGAATCATTTACTGTTACTGAGATTCAATAGTTTTTCTTAAAGAAATACTTCACAATTTGTCCTAAGCCTTTTCTCAATTTCCAGATGCATGAAATGGTTGCTTTTTTGATAATTGTGCCTAGAGTTGCCATTTCTTTGAGGATGAGAATCTTCCAAGCTCCACATTCTGCTATTTGGAAGTTCTGCCTCCCTTCTCTGAGCTTTTGGAGTGTGTGCTTTTATCAACAAATCAGCCCTAAAAACTAAAAGAAAAATCACCCTGAGTATCCTTGAGGATTCCCTGCTATCAGCCCACATCAGTATAAAGAGTCAATGTTTATTAAACATTCATCTGTTTGAGTGTGCCATCTAGTTCTTGGGGGCAAAGAATATATGTACTATAATGACTGCAATCAAAGAAATATTATTTACTATTCTCATTAAGAAAATCAAAGGCTAAGAATTGCACAATTGAGGACTAACCTACAGTGACTTGCAGAATTGAAATTCAAAACAACCCTAGTGCATAACGTTCATCAGTTCAGTTCAGTTCATTCACTCAGTTGTGTCTGACTCTTTGTGACCCCATGAACTGCAGCATGGCAGGCTTCCCTGTCTATCACCAACTTCTAGAACTTGCTCAAACCCATGTTCATCGAGTCAGTGATGTCATCCAAACAGCTCATCCTCTGTCGTGCCCTTCTCCTCCTGCCTTCAATCTTTCCCAGCATCAGGGTCTTTTCAAATGAGTCAGTTGGTCGCATCAGGTGGCCAGAGTATTGGAGTTTCAGCTTCAGCATCAGTCCTTCCAAGGAATATTCAGGACTGATTTCCTTTAGGATGGATTGGTTGGATCTCCTTGCAGTCCAAGGGATTCTCAAGAGTCTTCTCCAACACCACAGTTCAAAGGCATCAATTATTCGGCACTCAGCTTTCTTTATAGTCCAACTCTCACATCCATACATGACCACTGGAAAAACCATAGCTTTGACTAGATGGACCTTTGTTGGTAAAATAATGTCTCTTTATAATGTGCTGTCTCGGTTGGTCATAGCTTTTCTTCCAAGGAGTAAGCATCTTTTAATTTCATGGCTGCAGTCACCATCTGCAGTGATTTAGGAGCCCAAGAAAATAGAATCAGTCACTGTTTCCATTGTTTCCCCATCTGTTTGCCATGAAGTGATGGGTCCGGATTCCGTGATCTTAGTTTTTTGAATATTGAGTTTTAAGCCAATTTTTTCACACTCCTCTTTCATTTTCATCAAGAGGCTATTTATTCTTCTTCGCTTTCTGCCATATGGGTGGTGTCATCTGCATATCTGAGGTTATTGATATTTCTCCCAGCAATTGTGATTCCAGCTTGTGCTTCCTCCAGCCCAGCATTTCTCATGCAGCATTTAACTCTGCATATAAGTTAAGTAAGCAGGGTGACAATATACAGCCTTGACGTATTCCTTTCCTGATTTGGAACCAGTCTGTTGTTCCTAGTTTGGTTCTAACTGTTGCTTCTTGACCTGCATACAGATTTCTCAGGAGGCAGGTAAGGTGGTCTGGTTTTCCTATCTCTTTAAGAATAATGTTCACACTGGTCATCAATATGGAACATGCCAGCAAAAGAGATGAATAATATGTGGTGAATTACATTAACTGTAATCATTTTCAGGAAAAGCACAGTGATTTATAGCACAGGGAACTCTATTCAATATTCTATAATAACCTACATGGGAAAAGAATCCTACAAAAAAGAGTGGATACATATATATGCATAACTGATTTCACTTTGCTGTACATGTGAAACTAACACAACATTGTAAATCAACTATATGCTAATAAAAATTTTTAAAGGGCAGTGATATAGAATCTTTGTGGGTTTCATACATTTGCAATCCTGTGATCTTATTAGGAGGATATGATAAAGACAATCAAATTATTTATTTTCATTGAATAAGTATTTACTGGCTGCTCACTCTAGACCCTGAGGTCACATGGGAACAAAAAACTGGTCCCTGTCTTCAAGGAAATTGAAACCTACACCTAAATTTATTATGTAGTCATTGAAATGACTAGAGATAAATGAGAGAATGTGAACAAGTTGATAAATAAGTGATAAATAAGGTATCAAATTATGACATCCCAAACTTTTTTGGTTATAAAATTTGGACACACAATTTTGCAGTTGTGCTTAGAACTGATTCCCAAGTATGCTTGCTTTCAAATAGTGTGAATGTGAAAGTCAGTCAATTGTATCAGACTCTTTGCAACCCCATGAACTGTAGCCTGCCAGGTTCCTCTGTCCATGGGATTTCCCAGGCAAATCTACTGGAGTGAGTTGCCATTTCCTCCTCCAGGGGATCTTCCCAATCCAGGGATTGAACCCAGGTCTCCTACACTGCTGCTGCTGCTAAGTCGCTTCAGTCGTGTCCGACTCTGTGCGACCCCATATACGGTGGCCCACCAGGCTTCCCTGTCCCTGGGATTCTCCAGGCAAGAACACTGGAGTGGATTCCCATTTCCTTCTCGAATGCATGAAAGTGAAAAGTGAAAATGAAGTTGCTCAGTTGTGTCCGACTCTTAGCGACCCCATGGACTGTAGCCTACCAGGCTCCTCTGTCCATGGGATTTTCCACTGGAGTAGGTGTACCATGTGAACCACCAGGGAAATCCTAGAATGCTGTACCTGGCCTTACAGTATATTTTAATTCCCAATGTTTTACAACTGTGGAAACTGAAACTTAGAGAGATTAAATAACCTGCCATACAATTAGTAATTCATAGAAATGCAATTAGACACCAGGGCTCCTCTTCACATGAAGCCTAAGTAGTTCTCATCTATTAATTCTACATAATCCCAGGTCCTGAACATTCACAGCTCAGCCTCGTATCAGTTGTCTGACTGGTAGTTTCTGGACACTGCACTTTTAATCGTGACATTGACAATAACTAAATCACTGAAGTGTGTTGAATATTAAATATAATGGGCTTTAGTTTTGTATTACTACATAACACATTATCACAAGCTTATGGTTTAAAATATCACCCATTTATTATCTCAGAGTTCTGTAGACAAAAGCTCCAACATGATGGCTAGGTTCTTTGCTTAAAATCACCAAGGCTAAAATCAAAGAGTTGGCCAAATTTTATTTCTTTTTGAATACTCTGTGGGCGGGGGTGGGGGGGGGACCCACTACCAAGTGCATTCAGGTTGTTAGAAGAATTTAGCTGTGGTTGCAAAACTGAGGACCCTGTTTACTTGACAGGTGGCCCCTTCATCTTCTAACAAGCCATGGCCTCTTGAATCCCTCCTGTGCTACAAATCTTGCCGACTTTCCTTTCACCTTCCTCTTCTGCCCCACAGGTTCACTGGGTCACATTGAGCCCAGATGAATAAGCCAGGATAGTCTCCCAACTTTAATTAAAGTCAGCTAATTAGTAACCTTAATTACATTGCAAAGTCCTTTTTCGCCTTGGAAGGCAAACACATGCATGGTTGTGTAGAATGGAGGAACTTCTTGGGAGAAGATTCGTAACTCTGCCTATCCCAGAATGTTGATTTGACCTAAGCCCCATAGCAAGAGCTCATCAGTTTCTATGAGGATGGTAGAAATACTAAGCTACCCTTTTGTTCACTTGTCCTCTGCCTTTTAAAGGGATGGTTAGAGAAGGAAATGGAGGCAATGTCCTTCTTAAGCAAACTGTCTTTCTCTCCATTTAAAAACTTTGAACCTTGGAGTAAAGGCATCTATGAAGGCAGTTAATGCTGTGTGGAAAAAGTAGTCCATAAAGATCGCTTCCAGAAAGGGGGAACCTTGCAACTAAAAATGGCATGTCCTCCTTTAACGGTGGACCTTAGTGACTTTTTTTTTAAGTCCCAGCATAAGAGTGGAGAGTGGAGTGAGACTTCCCTGACCCAGGGGTTAGGACTCTGCACTTTCACTTCATGGGGCCTGGATTCAATCCCTGGTCAGGAAGCTAAGATCCCACATGCTGCAGGCAGTGTGGTCAAAATAAATTTAAAAAAAAAAAAAGGAAGAAGAAGAATGGAGAGAGAAGTATTAAATAAAATACACATATATAGAACTGTAGACTACAATAAATGTAATATGAAAAAGTAAATGAATCAATAACACTAATTGAGTGACCTACACCACATTAAGAAAGAAGGGAAATCTTACAGAGAACATATATGTGGGTGAAAGGACTATTGCTCAAAGAGACTGTGGCTCTGTAGACACTGATAGCAGACAAAGTGGCTGTAGAATAGCAAACGAAATGCTCAGCAGTGTAGGCTGAGACTGCAGTTAGACCTGGATGAGCCACACTGGATTTTTAAGGCTATAAAGGGACTGAGGTGAAGGATGTGTGCTCGCTTAGTCACTAAGTTGTGTCTGACTCTTTGTGGCCCCGTGGTCTATAGCCCACCAGGCTCCTCTGTCCAGGCAAGAATACTGGAGTAGGTTGCCATTTCCTTTTCCACGGGATCTTCTGGACCCAGGGATTGAACCGGCATCTCCTGCATTGGCAGGCTGGTCTTTACCACTGAGCCACCAGGGAAGCCATATATATATATATATATATATATATATATATACATATATATATATATACATACACACACACACATGTACATACATATATGTAACAAGCATTGTAAATCAGTTGAGTTCAGTAGCTCAGTCGTGTCCAACTCTTTGTGACCCCATGCACTGCAGCACGCCAGGCCTCCCTGTCCATCACCAATTCCCTGAGTTTATTCAAACTCAAGTCCATTGACAGAGAAGGCAAAGACAGCCCTCTCCAGTACTCTTGCCTGGAAAATCCCATGGATGGAGAAGATTGGTAGGCTGCAGTCCATGGGGTTGCTAATAGTCGGACACAACTGAGCAACTTTACATTTGCTTTTCACTTTCATGAATTGGAGAAGGAATGGCAACCCACTCCAGTGTTCTTGCCTGGAGAATCCAGGGACGGGGGAGCCTGGTCGGTTGCTGCGTATGCGGTCACACAGAGTTGGACACGACTAAGGTGACTTAGCAGCAGCAGCAGCAGCATGTCCATTGAGTCAGTGATGCCATCCACCCATCTCATCCTCTGTCATCCCCTTCTCCTCCTGCCCTCAATCTTTCCCAGCATCAGTCCTTCCAATGACTATTCAGGACTGATTTCCTTTAGGATGGACTGGTTTGATCTCCTTGCATTCCAAGGGACTCTCAAGAGTCTTCTCCAACAACACAGTTCAAAAGCATCAATTCTTCAGCACTCAGCTTTCTTTATAGTCCAACTCTTAAATCTGTACATGATTACTAGAAAAACCATAGCTTTGACTGCAAACCTTTGTTGGCAAAGTAATGTCTCTGTTTTTTAATATACTGTCTAGTTTGGTCATAACTTTTCATCCAAGGAGCAAGCATATTGTAAATCAATTATATTCCAATTAAAATAAATAATAAATAAAATAAAAATAAATAAACTGTAGATCAAATTTTGTGCATACACTGTAAGGCTAGAAAATAAAAAAAAGAACTGAATACCAACACGGTAATCCAGTTGGTAGATTTCTTCTCATAGAAGAATGACTCAGCAATTGTTATACTACTCACATGTGTACTAGTGTTGAATATATAAGCAAGTGGATTGTGGAGATCACTTTCTCAGTGTAAGAGAAAGAGGGAACATTGGGACTATACACTATCTTTGGAAAACTTTTGTAGATCTACTTATTTAAAAATAAAGAGGTTTGAAAATAGATCTTGATCACTGTCTAGGACGAATTCTCCAGCTTTGTTCTTCTGTTAAACTGATTAAACTGATGTTCTATTTTATAATTTTTATTTGTAAAGAGTTTGCTCCATAAGAACATGTAAAACTAATACAGAAACTCATGAAGTTCCCTTCTCCATGTTTCCTCCAGTAATAATATCCTACATAACCATAATACATTATCAAAAGCATGAAGTTGATTTTAGTAAAATATTAACTCAAAAACAGACATTGTTAAGACCTCACCAGTTTTTACATGCACTTGTTTTTGGGGGCTGAGGTAATTATACTCCTATGAAACATGATCTCATGTAGAGTCATGTAAACTTCAGCACAATCAGGAAATACAAAGTGCCCCATCACCACAAAGACACCTCTGTCATTGCCCATTAGTAGTTACACCTACTCACCTACTTTAGCCCCTGGATTTTTCTTAGCAGCTTTGCATCACTATAGTTTTGTCAGGTTGAGAATGTCATGAAAATAAAATCATAACTATGTTACCTTTTGAGTTTATCTCTCTTCAGTTAGGGTAATGCCCTTGAAATCTGTTGAAGTTATTGTGTTTTGTACATTTCGTTTTATTCCTGAGTGAAATGCCATTGTATGGCTATACTGTGGTGTCTTTATCTGTTCACCTACTGAAGGGACATTTGGGATACATCCAGTTTGCTGCTGCTGCTGCTAAGTCGCTTCAGTCGTGTCCGGTTCTGTGCGACCCCATAGACGGCAGCCTACCAGGCTCCCCATCCCTGGGATTCTCCAGGCAAGAACACTGGAGTGGGTTGCCATTTCCTTCTCTAATGGGTGAAAGTGAAAAGTGAAAGTGAAGTTGCTTAGTAGCATCCGACTCTTCACGACCCCATGGACTGCAGGCTACCAGGGTCCTCCATCCATGGGATTCTCCAGGCAAGAGTACTGGAGTGGGTTGCCATTTCCTTCTCCAACATCTAGTTTAGGTTATTACAAACAGATGTAATAAAAATTCGTGAACCACTCTGTGTGTGAACAAAAGTTTCCCTTCTCTAGGATAAATCCACAACAGTGGGATTGCTTAATTACATGTTGTTGTTGTTGTTTAGTCCCTAAGTCATGTCCAACTTGTTTGTAGCCCCCATGGACTATAGCCTGCCAGACTCCTTTGTCCATGGGATTCCCAGGCAAGAATACTTGAGTGGGTTGCCATTTTCTTCTTTAGGAGATCTTCCCGATCCAGGGATCTAACTGACATCTCTTGTATTGGCAGGCAGATTCTTTACCATTGAGCCAGCAGGAAAGCCCAATCGTACGTTAAGTATATGTTTAATTTTATAAGAAATTTCCAAACTGTCTTCCAAGTGGCTGTGACATTTTGTGTATTACTCAGCAATGTAAGAGAGATCTATTTGCTCCATATCATTGGCAGCATCTGGTGTTGCCAATAGTTCATAAAATCGATTCAAATAAGTAAGCAGTGATATCTCACTATTGCTTTACCTTCTGTTTCTCCGGTGTCTAACGGTGGCACATAGAGTTTGGAGTGTTTACTCTCCATTCCTTTGTCCTCTGTGATAAAGTGTCTTTCAAGTCTTTTGCTGATTTTCTGACTGGACCGATTGTTTCCTGACTGTTGAGTTTAGAGAATTCATTTTCCCTGGATACAAGTCCTTTAGGAGATACTGTATGTGATTTGAAAATACTTCCTTCCAGCCTATGGCTTTTCTTTCTTTTTTGAAAATAAACAGCTTTATTAAAATAGGAATATTCAGAGTATACTACATTAATTAAAAAGCTTTCTACATCTTCTAAGAAAATAATTTGCAGTGTGAGTTTTTTTCTTAAACAAGTTCATTATATCTGTTTAATGGATGATGCCTTGATTTCACAGCTAAGAAATTTGTGCCGAAGTCATGAATATTTTATCCTATGTTTTCTTCTAAAAGTGTTATAGATTTATGTTTTATATTTATATCCACGATGAACTTTGAGTTAATTTCTATCAGATATAATATTTAAATCAAATGTCATTGTTTTTGTTTATGAATGTCCAGTTATTACAACACCATTTGCTGATAAATCTATTTTTCTTGATGTGATGGCCTTTGCAGTTTTGTCAAAATTCAGCTGTACATCTGTAATTTTATATGTGGGACATTTATTCCGTTCCATTGGTCTGTGTGTCTTCTTCTGTCACTACGATGCTGTATTGATTAACTGCTCCTCTATAGTCTCTTAAAATTAAATTTTATGTCATAATTTCTATAAAGAACATTTGAACTGATTACCATATTCACAAAAATGTATGAGACTGTTTATTTCACTCTACTCTTTCAAACATTGAGCATTACTCAGTTTTTAAAATTTTGCTAATTATGAGTTGGGCTTCCCAGGTGGCATTAATGGTAAAGAACCTGCCTGCCAAAGCAGGAAACATAAGAGATGTGGGTTCAATCCCTGGGCCAGGAAGATTCCCTGGAGGAGGGCATGGCAACCCACTGTAGTATTCTTGCCTGAAGAATTCCATGGACAGAGGAACCTGGTGGGCTACAGTCCATGAGGTCGCAAAGCATTCAACATGACTGAAGCGACTTATGAATTAATGTTTTGTCTTTTCTATAAACGGCAAGCTTTGTGTTTAGTATATAAAATGTTTTCATATTTGTTATTTATTTGACATATTTATTAAATATGACACAAATACAGGAAAATTAAAAAATTATTGTGAATAATAATGTTTGCAAAATGACCAAACCTATGGAACTAGCACTAAGATCAAGAAATAAACTATTTCTAGGACAAACTAGTGGTTTCCAGTGGGGAGAGGGAAGGGAGGAAGGGCAATATAGTGGTAGAGGAATAAAAGGTACTAACTATTATGTATAAAATAAGTTACATGGATATATTATACAATATAGGGAATATGGCTAATATTCCATAATAACTATAAATGGAGTATAATCTTTAAAAATTGTGAATCATAATATTATACATCTATAACTTATATAATATCGTACAACTATAATCAATTAAAAATATTACTAAGACCCTAAGACTTTTCTCATTTACCTAATCAGTTACTATACCATCCTCAAAAGGATCCTCAAAAGGACTGTCCTTTTCAAGCCATAGATTAATCTTACTGTTTTTTAATCTTTTATAAAGAATTGTGTGATGTGTCTATTTTTTCCAGTGAATATTATATTCCTGAGATTCGTATATGTTTTCCACGTGGTTGTAATTCATGCATTCTTATAGTGTTTCCTTATATAAAGCCACACAATTTCTTTATTTGTATTGCTGTACATGAGTATTGGGTTGTTTCTATTTGTTGACCAGATAGTAGTCCTCAAAATGTTTATGACTGTAAATTTACTAATTTTTTAAAGTTTCTTCCACTGCTTTTATGGTTCACAAGTTTTTTGCAATTTGAAAATTATGATCAGATTCACCTATACTTCTCTAGCTGTTCAAAATGGTTTTATCTTAAATACTTATGTTAAATATAGCCAGAGTTAGTTGTTAGTTTTGTGTTATGGACATAACTATGTTTTTCAACCAAATAGTTAAATGATTAATTTACCTTGAACTTTTGATCTTTTGTGAAAACTGTGATGTGGTAAATTATTAATAGATGTCTCTATTTACATGTGATTTCTAAATTTCAATATTTACATTAATTGTAAGCCAAAGCATTAAAGTTTAATTAGAACGATGAAAAGACTGTTTAACATTTGATTGATCCTAAATTTAATTGAGATAAATAAAAAGTATACACTGTAGAAAACTCAAGACATTTACAATTTATGTTGTATGCTTTTTGTCTTTCCTTTATCTTTCAGGCTAACAATGCAGACCATCATTTTAGTTTTTGAAATTTCAAAGTGTTCATCAAATTCATGACAGCTAATCCAAGCACAGTTTACTGATTTTGTTAATGTTATAGTTAACATTTGTATTAGAAATACATATGAATATGTATATTAAAATATGCTCTCTAGTTAACATATTTTTAATATGATTCTTGGTAAATTGTGCTCCTCATTTATATCCCTGATGAACTTAAAGGAAAATATCTCATCTTCCTTTGGAATACTCTGTCAGATCTTTCATTTTGCTGCATTGTCAAGTGATGCTTCCAGTTTCCAACCATACCTAGTAGGACAAGCACGTGTGTATAGTTTCATGTAACCATGAGCACAATCAGGGTACAAACTGATTCCTCAACAGGAAGAAACACTTCCTGTGTCACACACTTTGTGTCATCTGTCAGTATTCACAACCACTCCCCAAATTTAACACCTGGAGACCACTGATCTTTGCATGAAATGTTCCCTTGGTATCTCTAATTTTCTTGAAAAGATTTCTAGTCTTTCCCATTCTGTTGTTTTCCACTATTTCTTTGCATTGATCACTGAGGAATACTTTCTTATCTCTCCTTGCTATTCTTTGGAACTCGGCATTCAAATGGGAATATCTTTCCATTTTTCCTCTGCTCTTTGCTTCTCTGTCTTTCACAGCTATTTGTAAGGCCTCCTCAGACAGCCATTTTGCTTTTTTGCATTTCTTTTCCATGGGGATGGACTTGAACCCTGTCTCCTGTACAATGTCACAAACTTCCATCCATAGTTCATCAGGTACTCTATCAGATCTAGTCCCTTAAATCTATTTCTTACTTCCACTGTATAATCATAAGGTGAGGTGAGGTGATGTGAAGTCGCTCAGTCGTGTCTGACTCTTTGCAACCCGTGGACTGTAGCCCACCAAGCTCCTCTGTCCATGGGATTCTACAGGCAAGAATACTGGAGTAGGTTGTCATTCCCTTCTCCAGGGGATCTTCCTGACCCAGGGATCGACCCAGGTCTCCCACATTGCAGGCAGACGCTTTAACCTCTGCACCACCAGGGAAGCCCGTATAATCATAAGAGATTTGATTTAGGTCATACCTGAATGGTCTAGTGTTTTTCCCTACTTTCTTCAATTCAAGTCTGAATTTGTCAATAAGGAGTTCATGTATTGCTGAAGCCTGGCTTGGAGAATTTTGAGCATTACTTTACTAGTGTGTCGGAGAAGGCAATGGCAACCCACTCCACTACTCTTGCTGGAAAACCCCATGGGCAGAGGAGCCTGGTAGGCTGCAGTCCATTGAGTCGCGAAGAGTTGGACACGACTGAGCGACTTCACTTTACTAATGTGTGAGATGAGTGCAATTGTGCGGTAGTTTGAGCATTCTTTGGCATTACCTTTCTTTGGGATTGGAATGAAAATTGACCTTTTCAAGTCCTGTGGCCACAGCTGAGTTTTCCAAATTTGCTGACATATTGAGTGCAGCACTTTCACAGCATCATCTTTCAGGATTTGAAATAGCTCAACTGGAATTCCATTACCTCCACCAGCTTTGTTCGTAGTGATGCTTTCTAAGACCCACTTGACTTCACATTCCGGGATGTCTGGCTCTAGGTGAGTAATTACACTATCATGATTATCTGGGTTGTGAAAATCTTTTTTGTACAGTTCGTCTGTGTATTCTTGCCACCTCTTCTTAATATCTTCTGCTTCTGTTAGGTCCATACCATTTCTGTCCTTTATTGCACATGCTAGTAAAGTAATGCTTAAAATTCTCCAAGCAAGGCTTCAGCAGTACGTGAACTGTGAACTTCCAGATGTTCAGGCTGGTTTTAAAAAAGGCAGAGGAGCCAGAGTTCAAATTGCCAACATATGCTGGATTATCAAAAAAGCAAGAAAGTTCCAGAAAGACATCTATTTCTGCTTTATTGACAATGCCAAAGCCTTTGACTGCGTGGATCACAATAAATTGTGGAAAATTCTGAAAGGGATGGGAATACCAGACCACCTGACCTGCCTCTTGAGTAACCTGTATGCAGGTCAGGAAGCAAAAGTTAGAACGGAACATGGAACAGCAGACTGGTTCCAAATAGGAAAAGGAGTATGACAAACTTCTGTGCAGAGTACATCATGAGAAACGCTGGGCTGGAAGAAGCACAAGCTGGAATCAAGATGGCCAGGAGAAATATCAATCACCTCAGATATGCAGATGACACCACCCTTATGGCAAAAAGTGAAGAGGAACTAAAAAGCCTCTTGATGAAAGTGAAAGAGGAGAGTGAAAAAGTTGGCTTAAAGTTCAACATTCAGAAAACGAAGATCATGGCATCTGGTCCCATCACTTCATGGGAAATAGATGGGGAAACAGCGGAAACAGTGTCAGACTTTATTTTTGGGGACTCCAAAATCACTGCAGATTGTGATTGCAGCCATGAATAAAAAGATGCTTACTCCTCGGAAGGAAAATTATGACCAACCTAGATAGCATATTAAAAAGCATAGATATTACTTTGCCCACAAAGGTCCGTCTAGTCAAGGCTAGTAAGTATAGTTTCTTTTGGTTCTGGATTTCTCACATAGACAAGATTCCACCATTGGACATCTTTACTATCTTTTAAAAATTGTGTTCAGGGGAGCCATTACATCATTTGAATACCAAATCCGCCTTTGCAACCTACTGTCTGTGTCTACAGGAAAACAGCAATGTAGACAAAAGAATCCCAAAGATCTAATTTTGAAAACTTTGTTAAGGTAAGCCCCTTTCTTTTCCTACTCCTTCCATCTGAAAACATACATCTTATTGTCTATTTTAAGGTCTGTGGATAGCAATTTTAACTATCTACAACAGGACAGCAGCTGAATATAATCTTTTAAATGAGTGACAGCCCTGACCCAACATTGCACAAGCCTCTTGCATCAATCTGTTCTCCTCAGTGCTGGAATGAACATTCCACAGCTGCCATATAAGACCTACCCTAAGTCCATGACAGAGTCCAAAACCTACACCCATCCTGAACATTAACTATTCTGGAACACTTGGAGGATCTAGCTTTGAATCTGGCTAGTATGAGTTGTTAGACTGTTTGTGATATCTTATACTCTGGTAAAAATATTTCCTGTACAATTGCTTCTGCAACCTTGACAATCTCCAGAGTGTTCCTGATGAGGACAGAAAAGCCACTGGATGGCAGATTTAGTAGACAGAAAATTGTTGTTCAGTCTCTAAGTTGTGTCCAACTCTTTGCGACCCAATGGACTGCAGTATGTCAGGCTTCCCTATTCTTCACTATCTCCCAGAGTTTGCTCAGATTCATGTCCACTGAGTCAGTGACACCATCCAACCAGCTCACCCTCTGTCACCCTCTTCTCCTCCTGCCCTCAGTCTTTCCCAGCATCAGGAACTCTTCCAATGAGTTGACTTTTCGCAACAAGTGACCAAAGTATTGGAGCTTCAGCTTCAGCATCAGTCCTTCAAGTGAATATTCAGGGTTGATTTCCTTTAAGATTGACTGGTTTGATCTCCTTGCAGATAAAGGGACTCTCAATAGTCTTCTCCAGCGCCACAATTGAAAAGTATCAATTCTTTGGTGCTCTGCCTTCGTTATGGTCCAGCTCTCACATCCATATATGACTACTGGAAAAACCATTGGTTTGACTATATAGACTTTGTTGGCAAAGTGATGTCTCTGGTTTTAATATATTGTCTAGGTTTCTCATAGCTTTTCTTTCAAGGAGCAAACGTCTTTTAATTTTATGGCTGCAGTCACTGCCCGCAGTGATTTTGGAGTCCAAGAAAATGAAATATGTTACTGTTTCCACTTTTTCCCCATCTATTTTCCATGAAGTTGTGGGATCAGATGCCATGATCTTAGTTTTTTAAATGCTGAGCTTTAAGCCAGCTTTTCCACTCTAATCTATCACCTTCATCAAGAGGTTCTTTAGTTCCTCTTTCCTTTCTGCCTTTAGAGTGGTATCATCTGCATATCTGAGGTTGTTCATATTTCTCCAAGCAATCTTGAGTCCAGCTGTGATTCATGCAGCCTGGCATTTCCCCAGATATACTCTGCATAAATATTAAATAAGCAGGGTGACAATATACAGACCTGTCGTACACCTTTCTAAGTTTTGAACCAGGCCATTTTTCCACGTCCAGTTCTAACTAGAGTGACCTTCTGTCTTCTATGTCCATTCTCTCCTTATGATTACCACCTCCCCATCTTCCTAAAATATGTTTCCCAGGTTTGAGAATTTGGCTACAAGCCAACATTGCCTCATAAACATGTTGCTTGATGAATAAATTTACAGTTACCTTTTACATCTAGAAACTGCTTCACGAAATCCCCTATGTTGTCTGGAGCTTCTAATGTAGCCACTGAATTTGAAAAGTGAAAGAGTGAGACAGAACATCGGTGGGGTTTCTATAGATGTGAATAATCAGCAGGAGGAATACTGAAATAATTTTAATAATTCTTGGTTATCTTTACAGAGTTTTTAAAGCCTATATAACATTGTTACATCAATGAATAACAAATTCTTAATATTTCATACAGTATATTATACATGGAAATTTATTTTTCCCAATTCTTTGCTATTTCAAAGACCGTTGTAATAAATAACTTTGCTCATATGATATTTCATACTGTGCAAGCATACAGGACTAATTTCTATTCATTTGTAAGTTTAATTAGAACTGGAAATTACCCTGCACTGAATTTGTTTCAATTTATTCTCCATGAATATTAAGTGATATTAAGGTAACATTGGACATTGCTGAAACACGGAAAACCTGCTTAACTGATAACGGTGGAGCAAATAAATTTCCATATAGAATAAAAAGGACCAAAGAAAATAAATTTCAACCTCACAGCATACATTCAAACACGTTTATGAGTGAATTAAGGATTTGAATATGGAAGCAAAACCTCAACATCTAAAACAATTAAGAATGTATTCTAGCCTTGGATAAGTAAAGGATTTCCTAAACAGGAAAAAATATTTAAAATAAAAATTGATCAATTGGCATGCATTAAAATTAAAAATGCTGTCAAAATATAGCATAGTGTTACAAAATGCAAGAAAATATGAGAATCAGTGTATATAACCTATAATAGATCTGTATTCAGAGTGTATATATTTGTTTATATATCAAATAACAAATCAAAAAGAAAAAGATAAGTAACATCATAAAATATTGAGCAAAAGTTGTAATAATTTCACAGAAGAAGAAATAATTATGGTCAATAAATGTATTAAAATGTGGTTAATTTCGAGAAAAACATCTATTTCTGCTTTATTGACTATGCCAAAGCCTTTGACTGTGTGGATCACAAGAAACTGTGGAAAATTCTGAAAGAGATGGGAATACCAGACCACCTGACCTGCCTCTTGAGAAATCTGTGTGCAGGTCAGGAAGCAAAAGTTAGAACTGGACATGGAACAACGGACTGGTTCCAAATAGGAAAAGGAGTATGACAAGGTTGTGTATTGTCACCTTGCTTATTTAACTTATATGCAGCGTACATCATGAGAAATGCTGGGCTGGAAGAAGCACAAGCTGGACTCAAGATTGCCAGGAGAAATATCAATCACCTCAGATATGCAGATGACACCACCCTTATGGCAGAAAGTGAAGAGGAACTAAAAAGCCTCTTGATGAAAGTGAAACAGGAGAGTGAAAAAGTTGGCTTAAAACTCAACATTCAGAAAACTAAGATCATGACATCCGGTCCCATCACTTCATGGGAAAGAGATGGGGAAACAGTGGAAACAGTGTCAGACTTTATTTTTTGGGCTCCAAAATCACTGAAGATGGTGATTGCAGCCATGAAATTAAAGGACGCTTACTCCTAGGAAGGAAAGTTATGACCAACCTAGATAGCACATTCAAAAGCAGACATTACTTTGCCGACTAAGGTCCGTCTAGTCGAGGCTATGGTTTTTCCTGTGGTCATGTATGGATGTGAAAGTTGGACTGTGAAGAAAGCTGAGCACCAAAGAACTGATGATTTTGAACTATGGTGTTGGAGAAGACTCTTGAGAGTCCCTTGGACTGCAAGGAGATCCAACCAGTCCATTCTAAAGGAGATCAGCCCTGGGTGTTCATTGGAAGGACTGATGCTAAAGCTGAAACTCCAATTACTTTGGCCAACTCATGTGAAGAGTTGACTCATTTGAAAAGACTCTAATGCTGGGAGGGATTGAGGGCAGGAGGAGAAGGGGATGACAGAGAGATGGCTGGATGGCATCACCGACTTGATGCATATGAGTTTGGGTAAACTCCAGAAGTTGTTGATGGACAGGGAGGCCTGGAGGTCTGAGATTCATGGGGTCTCCGAGAGTCGGACGCTACTGAGCAACTGAAATGAACTGAACTAAATTTCAAAGTTTAAGGAATGCAAATTGATATATAGTTTGAGATACTATTTTGTAATTATATATTTATAAAAAATTAAGAAGTTTGATAGGAAAATTACTAGATGAGAAATAAGAGCTCATATATTGATTTCAGCTTGAGTTAGCACAACTGCTTTGTTGAAAATAAAACGGCATCTTCTTATAAGGTTGAATGTTTTTGCATTTTTTTCCTTTGCATTTCTATTCTAGGGTGTTTACTTCTAGGGAAGCTCATTCAAATGTACACCAGGGTATGTGCTCAAGAATGTTTATAGCAGCATGTGTTATGATGACAGATTTTCAAAGAATCTCATTATTTAGTCAGGGAAAGTACAGTTCAGATAGGATAATATACACAACTTCTAAAATTATAAAACAATGAAAAACTAATATTATAAGTCAAGAACAAAAAACGACATATGGCAAAATCCCAGGGTGGAAAAAGAAACAGTGTCAAAATAAAGTTTAGTAAAATGTAAAGTCAAATAACTTAACAAAACAACATGTAATTTGTTTGCAATGGCCAAAAGACAGGAAATTTTGTGTAATAAATAACATCAAGGTATAAATTGTACAGTTTCTAGTAAGTCACTGAAGATTTTGGCTTAGCAACAATCATAGTGGGAGTTGTAGGCACATTTATCTTTAGACTTGAGTTAAAAAGATTAACATAATAAATTCACAATATCATTTAACAAAATATACTATATATATGTGTTTATATAATGCCTGATACATGGAATATACACTACTTTCTCAGGAAGTCATAGATCATATTGAAAAATTGATCATGCATTTGGCCATAAAACTTATTATTAAATCTTAAAAATTGGAACTCTTTAGTACCATTACCTCATGACAGTATCATAATACTATAATCAGCGATGAAAACATTTTAAAAAGAAAATTGTAGAAAAAGCCTTGGAAAAAACTTTCAAAATAATTTTTATTATAAAATTATAATTTATAATGTATATTATTTTTTTTTAATTTTAAAATCTTTAATTCTTACATGCGTTCCCAAACATGAACCCCCCTCCCACCTCCCTCCCCATAACATCTCTCTGGGTCATCCCCATGCACCAGCCCCAAGCATGCTGTATCCTGCGTCAGACATAGACTGGCGATTCGATTCTTACATGATGGTATACATGTTACAATGCCATTCTCCCAAATCATCCCACCCTCTCCCTCTCCCTCTGAGTCCAAAAGTCCGTTATACACATCTGTGTCTTTTTTGCTGTCTTGCATACAGGATCGTCATTGCCATCCTTCTAAATTCCATATATATGTGTTAGTATACTGTATTGGTGTTTTTCTTTCTGGCTTACTTCACTCTGTATAATCGGCTCCAGTTTCATCCATCTCATCAGAACTGATTCAAATGAATTCTTTTTAACAGCTGAGTAATACTCCATTGTGTATATGTACCACAGCTTTCTTATCCATTCATCTGCTGATGGACATCTGGGTTGTTTCCATGTCCTGGCTATTATAAACAGTGCTGCGATGAACATTGGGGTACATGTGTCTCTTTCAATTCTGGTTTCCTCACTGTGTATGCCCAGCGGTGGGATTGCTGGGTCATAAGGTAGTTCTATTTGCAATTTTTTAAGGAATCTCCACACCGTTCTCCATAGTGGCTGTACTAGTTTGCATTCCCACCAACAGTGTAGGAGGTCTCCCTTTTCTCCACACCCTCTCCAGCATTTATTGCTTGCAGATTTTTGGATCGCAGCCATTCTGACTGGTATGAAGTGGTACCTCATTGTGGTTTTGATTTGCATTTCTCTAATAATGAGTGATGTTGAGCATCTTTTCATGTGTTTGTTAGCCATCCGTATGTCTTCTTTGGAGAAATGTCTATTTAGTTCTTTGGCCCATTTTTTGATTGGGTCATTTATTTTTCTGGAATTGAGCTGCATAAGTTGCTTATATATTTTTGAGATTAGTTGTTTGTCAGTTGCTTCATTTGCTATTATTTTCTCCCATTCTGAAGGCTGTCTTTTCACCTTGCTTATATTTTCCTTTGTTGTGCAGAAGCTTTTAATTTTAATTAGATCCCATTTGTTTATTTTTGCTTTTATTTCCAGAATTCTGGGAGGTGGATCATAGAGGATCCTGCTGTGATTTATGTCTGCGAGTGTTTTGCATATGTTCTCCTCTAGGAGTTTTATAGTTTCTGGTCTTACATTTAGATCTTTAATCCACTTTGAGTTTATTTTTGTGTGAGGTGTTAGAAAGTGATCTAGTTTCATTCTTTTACAAGTAGTTGACCAGTTTTCCCAGCACCATTTGTTAAAGAGATTGTCTTTACTCCATTGTATATTCTTGCCTCCTTTGTCAAAGATAAGGTGTCCATATGTGTGTGGATTTATCTCTGGGCTTTCTATTTTGTTCCATTGATCTATATGTCTGTCTTTGTGCCAGTACCATACTGTCTTGATGACTGTGGCTTTGTAGTAGAGCCTGAAGTCAGGCCAGTTTATTCCTCCAGTTCCATTCTTCTTTCTCAAGATTGCTTTGGCTATTCGAGGTTTTTTTTGTATTTCCATACAAATCTTGAAATTATTTGTTCTAGTTCTGTGAAAAATGTGGCTGGTAGCTTGATAGGGAGTGCATTGAATCTGTAGATTGCTTTGGGTAGTATACTCATTTTCACTATATTGATTCTTCCGATCCATGAACATGGTATATTTCTCCATCTATTAGTGTCCTCTTTGATTTCTTTCATGAGTGTTTTATAGTTTTCTATATATAGGTCTTTAGTTTCTTTAGGTAGATATATTCCTAAGTATTTTATTCTTTTCATTGCAATGGTGAATGGAATTGTTTCCTTAATTTCTCTTTCTACTTTCTCATGATTAGTGTATAGGAATGCAAGGGATTTCCGTGTGTTGATTTTATATTCTGCAACTTTACTATATTCATTGATTAGCTCTAGTAATTTTCTGGTGGAGTCTTTAGGGTTTTCTATGTAGAGGATCATGTCATCTGCAAACAGTGAAAGTTTTACTTCTTCTTTTCCAATTTGGATTCCTTTTATTTCTTTTTCTGCTCTGATTGCTGTGGCCAAAACGTCCAGAACTATGTTGAATAGTAGCAGTGAAAGTGGGCAGCCTTGTCTTGTTCCTGACTTTAGGGGAAATGCTTTCAATTTTTCACCATTGAGGATAATGTTTGCTGCGGGTTTGTCATATATAGCTTTTATTATGTTGAGGTATGTTCCTTCCATTCCTGCTTTCTGGAGAGTTTTTATCATAAATGGATGTTGAATTTTGTCAAAGGCTTTCTCTGCATCTATTGAGATAATCATATGGTTTTTATGTTTCAATTTGTTAATGTGGTGGATTACATTGATTGATTTGCAGATATTGAGGAATCCTTGCATCCCTGGGATAATGCCCACTTGGTCATGGTGTATGATCTTTTTAATATGTTGTTGGATTCTCATTGCTAGAATTTTGTTGAGGATTTTTGCATCTATGTTCATCAGTGATATTGGCCTGTAGTTTTCTTTTTTCGTGGCATCTTTGTCAGGTTTTGGTATTAGGGTGATGGTGGCCTCATAGAATGAGTTAGGAAGTTTACCTTCCTCTGCAATTTTCTGGAAGAGTTTGAGGAGGATAGGTGTTAGCTCTTCTCGAAATTTTTGGTAGAATTCAGCTGTGGAGCCATCTGGACCTGGGCTTTTGTTTGCTGGAAGATTTCTGATTACAGTTTCAATTTCCGTGCTTGTGATGGGTCTGTTAAGATTTTCTATTTCTTCGTGGTTCAGTTTTGGAAAATTGTACTTTTCTAAGAATTTGTCCATTTCTTCCACGTTGTCCATTTTATTGGCATATAATTGCTGATAGTAGTCTCTTATGATCCTTTGTATTTCTGTGCTGACTGTTGTGATCTCTCCGTTTTCATTTCTAATTTTATTGATTTGATATTTCTCTCTTTGCTTCTTGATGAGTCTGGCTAATGGTTTGTCAATTTTATTTATCCTTTCAAAGAACCAGCTTTTGGCTTTGTTGATTTTTCCTGTGGTCTCTTTTGTTTCTTTTGCATTTATTTCTGCCCTAATTTTTAAGATTTCTTTCCTTCTACTAACTCTGGGGTTCTCCAATTCTTCCTTTTCTAGTTGCTTTAGGTGTAGAGTTAGGTTATTTATTTGACTTTTTTCTTGTTTCTTGAGGTATGCCTGTATTGCTATGAACTTTCCTCTTAGCACTGCTTTTATAGTGTCCCACAGGTTTGGGGTTGTTGTGTTTTCATTTTCATTAGTTTCTATGCATATTTTTATTTCTTCTGTGATTTGTTGGTTATTCAGAAGTGTGTTGTTTAACCTCCATATGTTGGAATTTTTAATAGTTTTTCTCTTGTAATTGAGATCTAATCTTAATGCATTATGGTCAGAAAAGATGCTTGGAATGATTTCAATTTTTTTTAATTTATCAAGTTTAGATTTATGGCCCAGGATGTGATCTATCCTGGAGAATGTTCCATGAGCACTTGAAAAAAAGGTGAAATTCATTGTTTTGGGGTGAAATGTCCTATAGATATCAATTAGGTCTAACTGATTTAATGTATCATTTAAAGTTTGCGTTTCCTTGTTAATTTTCTGTTTAGTTGATCTGTCCATAGGTGTGAGTGGGGTATTAAAGTCTCCCACTATTATTGTGTTATTGTTGATTTCCCCTTTCATACTTGTTAGCATTTGTCTTACATATTGTGGTGCTCCTATATTGGGTGCATATATATTTATAATTGTTATATCTTCTTCTTGGATTGATCCTTTGATCATTATGTAGTGGCCTTCTTTGTCTCTTTTCACAGCCTTTGTTTTAAAGTCTATTTTATCGGATATGAGTATTGCCACTCCTGCTTTCTTTTGGTCTCTATTTGCGTGGTATATCTTTTTCCAGCCCTTCACTTTCAGTCTGTATGTGTCCCTTGTTTTGAGGTGGGTCTCTTGTAAGCAGCATATATAGGGGTCTTATTTTTGTATCCATTCGGCCAGTCTTTGCCTTTTGGTTGGGGCATTCAACCCATTTACGTTTAAGGTAATTATTGATAAGTATGCTCCCGTTACCATTTACTTTATTGTTTTGGGTTCGGGTTTATACACCCTTTTTGTGTTACCTGTCTAGAGAATATCCTTTAGAATTTGTTGGAGGGCTGGTTTGGTGGTGCTGAATTCTCTCAGCTTTTGCTTGTCTGTAAAGCTTTTGATTTCTCCTTCATATTTGAATGAGATCCTTGCTGGGTACAGTAATCTGGGCTGTAGGTTATTCTCTTTCATCACTTTGAGTATGTCTTGCCATTCCCTCCTGGCCTGAAGAGTTTCTATTGACAGATCAGCTGTTATCCTTATGGGAATCCCCTTGTGTGTTATTTGTTGTTTTTCCCTTGCTGCTTTTAATATTTGTTCTTTGTGTCTGATCTTTGTTAATTTGATTAATATGTGTCTTGGGGTGTTTCGCCTTGGGTTTATCCTATTTGGAACTCACTGTGTTTCTTGGACTTGGGTGATTATTTCCTTCCCCATTTTAGGGAAGTTTTCAACTATTATCTCCTCAAGGATTTTCTCATGATCTTTCTTTCTGTCTTCTTCTTCTGGGACTCCTATAATTCGAATGTTGGAGCGTTTCATATTGTCCTGGAGGTCTCTGAGATTGTCCTCGTTCCTTTTAATTCGTTTTTCTTGTTTTCTCTCTGATTCATTTATTTCTACCATTCTATCTTCTATTTCACTAATCCTATCTTCTGCCTCCGTTATTCTACTATTTGTTCCCTCCAGAGTGTTTCTGATCTCATTTATTGCGTTATTCTTTATATTTTGACTCTTTTTTATTTCTTCTAGGTCCTTGTTAAACCTTTCTTGCATCTTCTCAATCCTTGTCTCTAGGCTATTTATCTGTGATTCCATTTTGATTTCAAGATTTTGGATCATTTTCACTATCAATATTCGGAATTCTTTCTCAGGTAGATTCCCTACTTCTTCCTCTTTGGTTTGGTTTGGTGGGCAACTCTCCTGTTCCTTTACCTGCTGAGTATTCCTCTGTCTCTTCATCTTGGTTATATTGCTGCGTTTGGGGTGGCCTTTTTATATTCTAGTAATTTGTGGAGTTCTCTTTATTATGGAGCTTCCTCACTGTGGGTGGGGTTGTATCAGTGGGTTGTCTAGGTTTCCTGGTTAGGGAGGCTTGTGTTGGAGTTCTGGTGGGTGGAGCTGGGTTTCTTCTCTCTGGAGTGCAGTGGAGTAACCAGTAATGGGTTATGAGACATCAAATGTTTCGGAATAATTTTGAGCTGCCTGTATATTGAAGCTCAGGGGTGTGTTCCTGTGTTGGTGGAGGATTTGCATGGTATGTCTTGTTTTTAACTTGTTGGTCCTTGGGTGGAGCTTGGTTTCGGTGTAGGTATGGAGGCATTTGATGAGCTCCTATTGCTTAATGTGCCCTGAATTCAAGAGTTTCTAATGTTTTCAGGCTTTGGATTTAAGCCTCCTGCTTCTGGTTTTCAGTTTTATTTTTACAGTAGCCTCTAGACTTCTCCATCTATACAGCACCGATGATAAAACATCTAGGTTAAAGATGAAAAGTTTCTCCACATTGAGGGACACTCAGAGAGGTTCACTGAGTTACAAGGAGAAGAGAAGAGGGAGGGGGTAGTTAGAGGTGACTGGAATGAGATGCAGTGAGATCAAAAGAGGAGAGAGCAAGCTAGCCAGTAGTCACTTCCTTATGTGCACTCTATAGTCTGGACTGCTCAGAGGTATTTACAGAGTTATACAGGGAAGAGGAGAGGGAGGAAGTAGACAGAGGTGGCCAGGAGGATAAGAGAGAGGAATGAGAAGGAGAGAGACAAATCCTGCCAGTAACCAGTTCCTTAGGTGTTCTCCACCGTCTGGAATACACAGAGATTCACAGAGTTGGATAGAGAAGAGATGGGGGAGAAAAGAGACAGAGGCCACCTGGTGGAGAAAAAGGAGAGTCCAAAGGAGGAGAGAGTGGTCAAGCCAGTAATCTCGCTCTCAGGTAAACTTGGATAGTGAAGTTTGGGTTTTTAAATGTACAAAATTGACAACAAAAACCAAAGAGCAAAGATTAAAAATCTAGAGTAGAGGTTGGATTTTCAAAAATACAATATTAAAGAAAAGAAGCAGAAGGAAAAAGAAAAAAAGAAGAAAAAACACACAAGAATTATTAAAAAAAAAAAACCACCAACAACCATCCAAAGACTAACTATGGTGTTCGCCTTAAAAAAAAAAAAAGTATTTTTTTTAAAAAATAGGAATAGTAGGTTATAGAAATAAAAATTAGAGGAGAAATAGAAGACTTAACAATTTAAAAAGTTAGAAAAAAATAGGAATAAAAGAAAAAAAAAGGAATGATTTTAAAAATAGTAACAATATATCTAGCCCTTCTCTGATGTTGTGGGCAGTGTGGGATCACTTCCAAGGTGGTTCCCTCTGTTTAACTTCTTCTGTTTGCTGGTTTTTTAGGCTCACTAGTTCAGTTGCGCTGTGGGGAAGGGGGATGCTGCAAACAAATAGCACTGTCATGTGCACACAGTGTCTCAGCCCCGCTTGACCTGTCCCTTCTCGCAGCGCACAAACTGCTCCGGCTCTACGATGCTCAGCCGGGAACCGTCTGGGGCCGGCCCTAGGCTGCGTGCATTTCCCCGGTCTAAGCCGCTCAGGTTCGGCACTCAGGCAGCCCTCAGAGGCACAGATTCGGCTGGGACTGCGCTTTGTGCCCTTCCTGGGTCCAAGTAGCTCAGGAGTTTGGCGAGCGCAATCGCCGAGACTTGTCACCTTTTCTGCCGCTGCTGCTCAGCTTTCTGGGTGGACCGCTGGCGCCTCCTGTGAGGCAGATGGTGACTGTCCAGCACCCCCAGAAGTCTTAGCAAAGAAGCCTATTTGCAGTTTGGTTAGTGAAGTCTCTCCGGGTCTGCAATTGCCCCTTTCCAGTCCTTATGGCTCTGGCTGCCAGTCCCCAGCGGGGGATGGTCTGCAGCCGGCTTTTTCCGCTCCGTCCTTTGTTTTGTGCTCGGTCCTGGCGGTGTCTTATGTTCGAGCTTTTCGCGTGGTAGCTATCCCACAGTCTGGTTTGCTAGCCCAAGTTAGATCGTTCTTGTTGCACGTGGGGCATTCCTGCCCGATTCTTACAAAGCTCTGCAGCCCGCGCCTCCCACGCGTCCCTGCCCTGCCCCCACTTCCCAATGGCGGATGCAGGCGTCTGTGCTCCTTTTCCGCTGGGGGAGTTACTGCTGGGCTTGTAATCTCTTGGTTTTAATTATTTATTTATTTTTCCCTTCCTGTTATGTTGCCCTCTGTGTTTCCAAGGCTCGCCACAGAGTCGGCAGGGAGAGTGTTTCCTGGTGTTTGGAAACCTCTCTTCTTAAAATTCCCTTCCCAGGACGGAGCTCCCTCTCCACCTCCTTTGTCTCCTTTTTCATCTTTTATATTTTTTCCTACCTGTTTTTGAAGACAATGGTCTGCTCTTCTGGTTGCCTGATGTCCTCTGCCAGCCTACAGAAGTTGTTTTGTGGAATTTGCTCAGCGTTGAAATGTTCTTTTGAGGAATTTGTGAGGGAGAAAGTGGTCTTCCCGTCCTATTCCTCCGCCATCTTTATAGTTCTCTATAATGTATATTATAATTATCTAATATATTAAATTATATATTATATATTATTTTATTACAAAATCAAAACTGAAATGATAGATTATTTATAAACTAACAAAATTATATCCATACCTATACTAAGAAGAATTTTATCATCTTAAAATGTCAATTTTGGAAAAAGATAAAATTAGTATTTAATTGGACACAGAAAAATATTTGCAGGAAAAATGCAAACAATTAGGAAATAATTTATTAAAATAAAAGCAGAAGTTGATGAAATAGAAAACCTTAAGTTATCTTTAAAAAAGAAGCCAGATTTTTGAAAGAAGACCATGTAATAGAAAAGTGCTGATATCCTAAAAAGTGTTCAAAAAATGTAAAAATTTTCAAAATTACAAATGTATGAAAAAGATGTGCAAACAAGACAAAATGATCAAGTCATAACAGAATTCATTGTGATTTTTTTCAGTGTTTTGCAATCTAGATGAAATGAGGATAATTTACTCTGAAAATAAAATTATATTGTTGAATTAGGAAAGGCAGGTAAGTTAAACTCAGGAGAACAAGACAGATGTTGTAGATTATAAATTTAACAGGATCAGACATATTTATAATGGACTATACTCAAATCTTCAAAAAATTATGTTGTCTTATATTTGAAAATCACTTGATGACTTAGAAATAATACACAAAGCTTCAAAAAATCTGCAGCATTAGATTTCTAGTGATTCTATGGTCAAATAATAGAACAATTATGGAATGTTAAAGTGTGTTTTTTAAATAGCAGTAACAATTCCTGAGTTAAAATTAGCAAAACTATTCCAGCTGTTTGTTAACATAAGAACTCTACTATAAACAAGTAGGATTTACCCAAGGAATAGAACATTAGTAAATTATTAGTGGATTTCATTTCACTCTAGATTAAAGCATGGCAGGAAAGACATGGTACACTGAGTTGCCTAAAAAGGCATTTTATGTAATTAGACCTCTACTGAACAGTAAAACCAAACTACAAGTAAAACTCTAAGTAAACTAAGATAACAAAAATGTATTTCTCAGCATTTTGTCTCTCAAAAACCAGTTGCAAAACAACATAAAACAAAGAAAACCAAGAAAGATACTAAGAGTACCAGAGGCAAGGACATTTGTCGTAATCTCTGTTATCGTATTTTTTCTGCAGATTTTACCCACTGAAAGAGAAGGAAAAGAAGGGCAAAGATTGGAAAGGAAAGCAAAAATTGTATTTTCTTAAATGAAATATGTTTAAATTAATAAAACTATAAAAGAGATTAATGGAGCCAACTAAAATAGTGTAACAAAACCAATGCTGCTATTTTAAAACAGTAATAACGAAATAGAAATATCGCAGTGAAAATTTTCCAGTTTCTCCTATCAATAAAAAAACTATCAACTGAAGATTCAGGAAAAAACATGTAGAAGCATATAAAACACATCACATACAATGGGCATGAAAATAGACTTGCCAAAGAGTGAGACAATGATGCTGGAAGGAATGGTGGAATATTGCAATGCAATGAATGTCCCAGAATTAATATGTATCTTTAATCAAATCTAATCAGAATCTAAATCAATGGAAATTTGCCTTAACAGGTATAATATTTAAAACAGTGAAGAACTGTCACCTATCAAACAGATTTACCAATTTTAGGAATAAAAATGCAAACTCAGAGGAAGGAACTAAGGAACATTAGTATATCAAAATGTAAAGCTCAAAATAATATGTAAAAAGCAAATGCTTAAACTATATTGGGTCCATTGGCCAGCCAGTTTGGCAAATATCATGCAACAGTCATAGTTCAAATCACATGTAGTACAGATATAACATAATTAAATATAAAAGTTCATTAGAAAATCTGGAGAGAATTTGCATATTTGTGGAGGAGGTGTTTTTTTGGGTGTCTCAAGAGCCAGAAGTTATGAAGGAGAGATTAATAGAGTGGTTCTATAAAATTAAAAGCAGTGAACAATTTTTAAAGGTAAACTGTTAACTAGAACAATATTTGCCCCTATATAAATACTTCAATAAAAAAGAAAATAAAGGACGGGCTAAAGAAAAATGAATAAAGGATATAAAGGACATATGAAGGCCTAGAAAAGTAAAAAAAGATGCTCAAACTTTAACAAGAAAAAAGGGCTTCAGATTTCCTCAAGATTAGCATTGTATTTATCTAGCACATTAGCACAGACTGATAATGTCAGTCTTTGGCAAGATGAGAAAAAAAGTACTTTATGAAATGCAAATTGATAGATTTTAGAATGCAAATAGATCATACCTACCAACATATAAAATATTTGGACCCTTTAATCTGAAAACTCCACTTTCAGGGAAACATTTCACCAGAGACCAAAAAAGTACAAGGATCTATAAGAACGTTTAGTGCAATTTGCAATTTGGTGTGTTATTTGTTGCCACCTACCTGTCCACCAGTACATGCTATATATTCTACTGCCATCCTGAAATTATGAAAGAATAGAATTTTGTGTGCTGACATAAAAGAGTTTTTGCTGTATGTGATATTGGGCTTCCTTGGTGGCTCAGACAGTAAAGAATCCATCTGCTCTGCAGGAGACGTGGGTTCGATCCCTGGGTTGGGAAGATCCCCTGGAGGAGGGCATGGAAACCCACTCCAGTAGTCTTGCCTGGAGAATTCCATGGACAGAAAAGCCTGGGGGGCAGCAGTCCATAGGGTCTCAAAGAGTTGAACATGACTGAGTGACTAAGCACAACATATATAATAACACTGCAAGCAATGTTTGTGATGATCTAATTTACATATATATTGGTTTAATGTATGAAACAAGATCAGAACAATTATAATAATCACATTTGAAAGAATGTGGATGAGTAGGGATGGAGAATAATATTTGAAGAAAATATTTTTGTTTATGCAAAAATATGTTATTTCTATGTCATACTTTAGCTTTTTTGTTTTTGAGATATTTCGGTGCCAAATAATATGACATGTGGGAAGAGAAGATGAGAGGGGATGGTCTCTTGTGATGGTCTCTTGTGTGTAGTTTGTATTCCAGGAAGGGGACTCGATTACCAACTGTTTCCACAATTTCGGTTCTGTTACGATGTCCCTCAAAATAAATCAAGCTTAATATCTGCTGAGACCAGATATTAAGACCAGATATCTGAGGCCATCAGATATCTGGTGGTGCCTGTAAAAATAAATAATATTGTTTTCAACCTTGAATAAATTTTTCATAGTAAATATCAATAGTCAAAGCCATCCATTTCAAAATCATTTGGAGCTTTTAATTTCTGTTAGCCACTCTAAATGTGCCAATGAATTTGCCCAAGCTTTTTGTTTTATTTGTATTTTTACATCAACATTAATAAAGGTGGAATCATGGCCTCTTACTTCCTTTTCAACCTGAAGAGCTGGGGTGATTCTGATTCCAAGATATTAGTGATTCAGATTAATCCTTCAGCTTTGCTGTCTCCTGTACTTCAAGTAAACTCCCTTTATACAATTTTCTGAGGCTCCCTGTTTCTGCTTCCTTAGTCTCCTCTCTTACAGCTTTATCTTTTAAAGTATAGACTAATTAAGAGCTCAAGACTAAAAAGAGCTTTCACTTCTTTTTCTCTTTTATTATCTTGTAGCACAGAGTCGGACACGACTGAAGAGACTTAGCAGCAGAGCAGCCGCGGCAGCATGTCTTATACAGTGTGGAATAAAACTAAGGACAGCAGGCATTCTTGTCCTGTTCTGGATTTTTCTTGAACAAAAAACGTTTTTGAAAACATTTTCCATAAGATGTTTCACTGTGGTGTATGATGTTTGTGGCAGTTTTTGTAGATTCTCTTTTTCAGGTTAGAAGGGTTCCCTTTCCTCCCTAGTTTGCTAACAGTTTCCTGCATGAATGGCTGCTGAATTTTACTGAATGCTTGTTCTGCAACTCTGGAATTGATAATACAGGCTTTCTCTTATACTCCAGCAATATGAATGAAACTTTTCAAACCAACCTTGACTATTGAAATAAGCCCACCTTCGTCATAGTGTATTTTTTTTTTTAACATTGCTGCACTGGTTTTGCTTACAATGGTTTTAGGACTTTTGCATCTATTTTCACCAAAATAGCATCAGTAATCTAAAAGGATATGAGATGTTAACAGTCTTGGAGTGTCACTACTCTACTGATTTCTATAGATGATTGATTTGATAAAATTTATAGTGAATCCTGGAGACTCTGTAAGCTCCTCTCTAAAGATGAATGAAACTCAGCAAGCTGGACTGACAACTGGGTATTATGTCACTTCAGTCCCGTTTGACTCCTTGTGACCCTATGGACCTTGGCCCACCAGGCTCCTCTGTCCATGGGGATTCTCCAGGCAAGAATACTGGGGATGGTTTGCCATTTCCTCCTCAGGGGATCTTTCCAACCCAGGGATCGAACCTGAGTCGCATGCCTCCGGCACTGGCAGGCAGGTTCATTACCACTTAGTGCCACCTAGGAAGCCCTTATGAAGTGAAGTAAAGTGAAAGGCATTCAGTCATGTCTGATTCTTTGTGACCCCATGGACTATATAGTCCATGGAATTCTCCAGGGCATGTAAATTTCTAGATGAAACCAGATGCCATGATCTTAGTGTTCTGAATATTGAGTTTTAAGCAAACTTTTCCACTCTCCTCTTTCATTTTCATTAAGAGCCTCTTTAGTTCTTTGCTTTCTGCCATAAGGGTGGTGTCATCTGCATATCTGAGATTACTGATATTTCTCCTGGCAATCTTGATTCCAACTTGTGCTTTATCCACCCCAGCATTTCGCATGATGTACTCTGCATATAAGTTAAATAGGCAGGGTGACAATATACACACTTGATGTACTCCTTTCCTAATTTGGAACCAGTCTGTTGTTCCATGTCTAGTTCTAACTGTTGCTTCTTGACCTGCATACAGATTTCTCAGGAGGCAGGTAAGGTGGTCTGGTTTTCCTATCTCTTTAAGAATAACATTCATACTGGTCAGCAATACAGAACATGCCAGCAAGAGAGAATAATATGTGGTGAATTACAGTAACTGTAATCATTTTCAGGAAAAGCGCAGTGATCTTATATAGCACAGGGAACTCTACTCAATATTCTCTAATTACCTACATGAGAACAGAATCCTACAAAAAAGAGTGGTTACATGTATATGTAAGGCTTCCCTGGTGGCTCAGATGGTAGAGCGTCTGCCTGCAATGCTGGACACCCGGGTTCGATCCCTGGGTCAAGAAGATCCCCTGGAGAAGGAAATGGCAACCCACTCCAGTACTCTTGCCTGGAAAATCCCATAGACAGAGGAGACTGGTAAGTTACAGTCCCTAGGGTCACAAAGAGTTGGACACGACTGAGTGACTTAACCTAATCCAATGAATATGTATTTCACTTTGCTGTATATGTGAAACAAATATATAGCATTGTAAATCAACTATATGCTAATAAAAAACTTTTTAAGTACAGTGATATAGAATCTTTGTGGGTAATTGTTTTATACATTGGCAATCCTGTGATCTTATTAGGATATGATAAGAACAATTGAACTATTTATTTCCATTGAATAAGTATTTACTGGCTGCTCACTCTGCTCTAGACCCTGAGGTCACATGGAAACAAAAAACTGGTCTCTGTCTTCAAGGAAATTGAAGCCTTTACACCTAAAAGTATTATGCAGTCATTAAAATGACTATAGATAAATGAAAGAATGTGAACAAATGGGAAAGTTAAGTGATAAACAAGGTATCAAATTATGACATCCCAATTTTGGGGGGTAATAAAATTTGGACACACAATTTTGCAGTTGTGCTTAGAATTGATTCCCAAGTATGCTTGCTTTAGAATAGTGTGAAAGTGAAAGTGCTTCAACTGTATCCAACTCTTTGCAACCCCGTGAACAGGAGCCTTCCAGTCTCCTCTGTCCATGGGATTACCCAGGCAAATCTACTGGAGTGAGTTGCCATTTCCTCCTCCAGGGGATCTTCCCAACCCAGGGATCGAACCCAGGTCTCCTACACTGCAGGAGGATGCTTTACCATCTGAGACACCAGGGAAATCCTAGAATGCTGTATCTGGCCTTACACTATATTTTAATTCCCAATGTTTTACAACTGTGGAAACTGAAACTTAGATTAAATAACTTGACATACAATTAGTAATTCTTAGAAATGCAATTAGACACCAGGGCTCCTTTTCAAATGAAGCCTAAGTAGTTCTTATCTATTAATTCTACATAATCCCAGGTCCTAAACATTCACAGCTCAGCCTTGTATCGGTTGTCTGACTGATAGTTAGTTTCTGGACACTCCACTTTTAATGCTGACATTGACAATAACTAAATCACTGAAGTGTGTTGAATAATAAATATAGTGAGCTTTAGTTTTATATTACTACATAACAAGCCTATGGTTTAAAATATCACCCATTTATTATCTCAGAGTTCTGTGGACAAAAGCTCCAGCATGATGGCTAGGTTCTTTGCTTAAAATCACCAAGGCTAAAATCAAAGAGTTGGCCAAATTTTATTTCTTTTTGAATACTCTGCGGGCAGGGGGGAACTCACTACTAAGTGCATTCAGGTTGTTAGAAGAACTTAGTTAGTTGTGGTTGCAAAACTGTTTACTTGACAGGTGGCCCCTTCATCTTCTAACAAGCCATGGCCTCTTGAATCCCTCCTGTGCTTCAAATCTTGCTGACTTTCCTTTCGCCTTCCTGTTCTCCCCACAGGTTCACTGGATCACATTGAGCCCAAATGGATAAGCCAGGATAGTTTCCCAACTTTAATTAACGTCAGCAAATCACTGCAGATGGGACTGCAGCCATGAATTTAAAAGACGCTTACTCCTTGGAAGAAAAGTTATGACAGTCTAGTCAAGGCTATGGCTTTTCCTGTGGTCATGTATGGATGTGAGAGTTGGACTGTGAAGAAAGCTGAGCACCGAAGAATTGATGCTTTTGAACTGTGGTGTTGGAGAAGACTCTTGAGAGTCCCTTGGACTGCAAGGAGATCCAACCAGTCCATTCTGAAGGAGATCAGTCCTGGGATTTCTTTGGAAGGAATGATGCTAAAGCTGAATCCAGTACTTTGACCACCTCATGGCGAAGAGTTGACTCATTGGAAAAGGCTCTGGGAGGGATTAGGGGCAGGAGGAGAAGGGGACGACAGAGGATGAGATGGCTGGATGGTATCACCAACTCGATGGATGTTTGAGTGAACTCTGGGAGATGGTGATGGACAGGGAGGCTTGGCATGCTGCGATTCATGGGGTCACAAAGAGTCAGACATGACTGAGCAACTGAACTGAACTGAACTGAATTAGTAACCTTAATTATATCTGCAAAGTCCTTTTTTGCCTTGGAAGGCAAACACATGCATGGTTGTGTAGAATGGGGGAACTTCTTGGGAGAAGATTCGTACCTCTGCCTATCCTAGAATGTTGATTTGACTTAAGCCCCATAGCAAGAGCTCATCACTTTCTATGAGGATGGTAGAAATACTAAGCTACCCCTTTGTTCACTTGCCCTCTGCCTTTTAATGGGATGGTTAGAGAAGGAAATGGAGGCAATCCCCTTCTTAAGCAAACTGTCTTTTTCTCCTTTTAAAAACCTTGGAGTAATGGCATCTATGAAGGCAGTAAATGCTGTATGGAAAAAGTAGGACCACCATAAGGACAATTTCCAGAAAGGGGGAACCTTGCAACTAAAAATGGCATGTCCTCCTTTAAGATGGACCTTAGTGACTTTCTTTTCTGTCCAGGCTACATGGCATGCATGTTGTATCTTAGTTCCCCAACCAGGGATCAGATCTGTGCCCCTTGAAGCAGAAGCACAGTCTTAACCACTGGATGGCCAGAGGAGTCCCCTTTAGGGATTCTTTAACATGGACTCAGTGAAGGATTTCTTTGCAATAAAGAACACACAAAAAGAAGTACTTAAATGAAAAGTGGGAAACTAGTCAGATACGTGCAGTCTGACCAATGGAAAATAACAAGCTTGTGTACTCAGAGGACCAGTAACATTATCAATAATCAGGACTATTGTCCAAGTATTACACCTCATACATTACAGTCCACACTCCCAAGTGAGAAACTGGACCTCTCACCTGCACCCTGAATTCATATCAATGAGAAAGAACACAGGAGTCTGGGGGCATGCCAAGAAGTTGGGATAAAAATAGTAATATGCAATATTAGGCTGTCATTTATTATTTTAGTATAAGATACAAAAGTTGGTAATTCTATAATTATAACTAAGTCTATAAACTTATTTCCAGTTTTAGAAATAAGGTATTATCTCTTACCATTGTGACTTATGTGTCTGTTCAAAATGTTAACTAAAGGCAAAATGGAAGAAAGGGTTTAAGATTCAAATTGTTCCAGAATTGGTCAGATTCTGGAACATCTGACCAGTTTCAAGGCTGGTTCTTGTGTCCTTTTGACATGTCTCCAAGATTGTTTGTATACCTCTTTTCTTTCTGGTATAATAAGATGATCCAAACTCATTTGCATTTTCTTTGCCTCATCTCTGTAATTAGTCATTTCTCCTGATTTCTGAAAATAGAGATTGGTATTGAGAAACCAAGACCTTGGTTTTATTTGTACTCCCTGCTCTGATTTTTCATAGCTTTTATGTCCCCTAGCAGACAGACATAGGAAATATAAAAGGGTACAGTCTGAGATGATATGAAATAATGTGCTCCCACTTACCTCAAAGGACATAGAAAAAAGATGAAGTGATTATTTGAAGTGAGGAAGAGAAACCACTTACTACATCACAACTATATAGGACTTTCTAAATTCTTTCTTCCATTTTACCTTTAGTTAATATTTTGAACAGACAATTACAGTGTCATCCAAAACCTTAGAAAGCTAAGGTTTCAGTAAGCCTTGGAAAGTTCCATGGAAAAAAAGATTACTAATATTCTTACTTGCTACATGAACCATATCATTGTTCAGTATATAAATGAGACAAATAAAACAATGCTTTTGATCACTGATGCAGCACTATTTTTTTTTTAAACTTGTGTTACTGCAGACTAATCTAGAAATAATGGGGGAAAGAGCTCAGAGCATCTCAAAAGACCCCTCAAGTATTTAGTTTAATGAAAATTCATGTGGTACATTCAGAAATTCTTGTCTGAGATATTAATTTTAATAACAATTCTTTTATCCTTGGTTTTTATCTTTAAGGCTATGCTATTCTCACAAAAAGGATTAATGTTTAATTTGCAAACATTGTAAGAAACCAGACAGATGGAACATTTAGAAGCTTAACTCACCCTCAGATTAAACACTAGCTCATACCAGTGAAGATTTGTACATTGAAAGGATTAAAAATTTCCTGTAGGATCAAATACTGGGTTTCGTGGAAACCTGAGAATCATTATTGAAGAGCAGCTTATGCAGGTTAGCCAACAGAATAATGAGTGAAAACTCCAAAGAGATGTTTGCACAGATCTGAGACAAATGTTAATTATGTAGAATATAAAAAAGATGGGCTGAATCTTCTGTAACATCTAATGAATAAAGAGCAATGAAAGGCATCATTTAAGTGATGGACAAGTCTGGGTGTTTTGAAAAACTGATTTAAATAGTCAGTGAGTTAATAAGGCTTTGGGATATTTCCATAGGCAGTTTTACATGGGGTGATATAAAGAAGTGAAGAATGCACACTTGCCCTCTGAGATATATCTAAAAGATTTTACTAACCTCCCTTCAGGCCCAACAAAGTTGTTTCTATAGCTTTCGAATATTATACATCCTTTTGTGTGTTGTACAGTTCTCAAAGTTAAGTAACTATGACTTACTGGCTACCTACATTTCTCATTAGTATCTCTGACCGTTTTGACTACTTTTCTGAGCAACCTGATATCCTTTCCCTAATGTCAACAGAATCTTATTCAATTTGTTTATCCACACTGGGCTACCAGCTGACATTCTAGAACACTACTCATTGGTTAAATCAAACTCTGCAAAGAGTATTTCTTCCTCAGCAACACGTCAATCCCTAACATCCCTAAGGTTGTATCAGAGTGAATCCTGCTTCATCAGTTCACCTCTAACAGTGAGTAGTAACAGGGTAGACTTAGCCTCTTTCAAGTCTTACCCTCTCTTCAGCACACAAACACATTTAATTTTTTCTCCTCGGTTTCCTGGGGGTTTTTTCCCCCTTCTCCTTTTATTTTAGACTTCAGTGCAAGAATAAGGAGAAACAAGATGTCCTTTCTCTCTACTGTCACTTTCTCCTATATTCATCATGAAGATATATACAAGTCTTGCCGATGCTGAGATCCTGTATGAATCCACCCCATAACCAACTCTTCTCTTGCATCTGTGACAAACAACTCATGATTTTCTCTTAAAGCTGTGCAAGACAGACTGAACTATTAATAGCAAAGAAGTGGTGTTCAGAATGTTTGTGTGGACTGCCTGATACACTTTCAACTTTTCTTAACATTCAGTGTCTGGAATTTGTGTTTTCTAGGCGGTTGTTTGGGGCATTGTGAGGTGTCAAGTGGTTTGTGACACTGGCTCATTTTCATCTTTGCTTGCACTTCAACTATATTTTCTATTTATGAACTGCATTTGTCTATGTTAAACAGTAAAAATGCTGCCACAACACACTTCACAATATGAATTTGTCATGGTTTTTCATGGCATCTTTGTGATGCCAATGTCAAAATAGCTCTACAGATGTTAAAACCATTCTTTGCAGGTTATCAGTCTAGTCTGTTCTCAGTCCTCAATAGTTGAGGTTCTGTGGACTGCAACTTGAGTGAGATACTACTAGGTGGTTGGTAAAACTCTAACTGAATCTTCAATTTAGAGGCAAATTGTTGTTGTTTATTCACCAAGTCTTGTCCCACTCTTTTGTGACCCCATGGACTATAACGCATTAGGCTTCTCTATCTGTGGGATTTCCCAGGCAAGAATTCTGGAGTGGGTTGCCATTTCTTCTCCAGGTGATCTTTTCCACCCAGGGATTGAACCCACATCTCCTGTATTGCAAAGCAGCATGCCCCAAAGGCTTCTCTGAAAGTTGAGATAAAACATCAATTGAAACAAAAAATAGTGAATTAATATTATTTTGATTCTCATCTTTGGAAAGGCTAGGTTGTTAAAATGCAGATTTCCAAGTTACACTCCCCAGAAATTCTGATTCTGCCAGTCTGAAATAGGGCCTACAATAGGAAAGCTTGTCCAGACTCCCAGGTGATTCTAATACAGGTGATTTTTTTTCTCTTCCTTAGCAAACTAAGCCCAACTTTTATCTCCCTTTAATGATAAGGTGGTCTTTCCCAGGGGGTTCAGTGTAAAGAATCTGCATGCAATGCAGGAGATGCGGGTTCAATCCCTTGAAGAAGAAAACGGCTACACACTCCAGTATCCTTGCCTGAAAGGATAGACAGAGAAGCCTGGCAGGCTATAGCCCATTGGGTCACAAAAGAATCAGATACCACTTAGTGACTAAACAACAACAGCAGTGATCAAATGAGTTAGATTGTCTGAAAGGATTAAATGTTGTTTTGTATTAAATATAGCTTTGTTGATTAAGCTATATTTGCAAAATTCTTAACAAATTCATTTTCTAGTGTGCACAGAAATTTTTTAAAAGTACATAACTAAAATATATGCTGGCTCTAAATATAATATCATTAGAACTTCTTGGATTCCCTCATCTATTTAACAATTAGAAATAGATTTCTCTCTAATAAAGGGCCCCTGGACAAGGGCCCTGTCCTTTCCTCACTCAGACCCATCAGCAAATCTTACTTCCTGACAAAAAAGAATATTAATAGTAAAGTCTTAGATATATATTTAAAAATAGAATAGATTTCTCTGCCAGAGCTAATGAAGAAATGTTTGGCAGGCATGATTTTTGAAGATGTATCTTTAGACTGCTTTCAATTTTTGCTTTCATTTTCTTTTTTAGACTTATTTCAGAATTCTGATTTTAAAAAACACAAAACTTCTATTGGAAAATATAATAATTACCAAATAGGATCTTACAACTATATGAAAGAATATTTCCGATGTAAATCCAATTGGTGTTTCTCCCACAGAACATATACCGCAATTCATCTGATAGAGCATATCAGATCCAAGAACCTCAAAAGCTTCTTTCAGACATAGCAGATTCTTCATGTTCCAGAAGAAGAAGAGAAGTTAAAAGTACATTCATTAAAGAAATGTCTACTTCTAAAACAATGAAGAGCATGTAATGTGTAAACATATAAGATCATAGGAAACTGTATGGTAAAATGTTTAAGAGCATGGACTCTGTTGCCAAATTGTCTGGCATCAACTGAAAGGTTGTTGCTGAGCCATGAAAGACACTGGGATTCTTGGCCTCCAGAGGAGAAGAATTCAATCCGGGCCAGCGACAAAGTTTGATTGCTCGGAGCTTTTGTGTAATAATGTTTTATTAAAGTATAAAAGAGATAGAGAAAGCTTCTAACACAGCCATCAGAAGGGGGCAGAAAGAGTGCCCCCTGCTAGTCTTTAGCAGGATGTTATATAGCTACTAGCAGTCAGCTAATTAAAAAAAGGATATGTCTCAAAACTCATGAATGGCACCAGGCCCCTCACCCACAACATGCATTTTGAGATAACATTGGCACAGTGTGAGTTGTCCTGGACCATAAAAAGACTGACATGAATCTTGAAGAAAGGCAGGTATCCAAGCAAATACAGTCTCATTAACATAGCTTAAGAGAACATTTACTTGAGTAAAACATACTGGTTTGTCAAAGTCAGTTCTGAGTCTTAGGCAAGAACTGACTTGAAGACAGAGTCTAGGATAAATACATAGTTCATTAACATAGCTTAAGATAAACACTTCCATAAGAAAAATGCATTGGTTAGCTCAAGGTTTGAGAAAAGTTAAGTTCTGGTGGAAGCAGGTGTCCTCCTTATGTCAACACAGAATTTCAAAAGAAATCTCTTTTTAAAAGAAACCCCTTTTAAAATTTCTATAGAGAAGGGGAAATATCTAACACTTGCAGTTTGTTTCCTCCTGCTGCTTAAGAGAGAGATAAAAAATGTCTGACACTTGCAGCCTGTTTCTTCCATTTCAATACCCTGGCCTTTCTGCCTGTCCTCCTCTCAAAATCTTGCAGCTTTGGTAACTGGGCCACCTTGAGCAGTTTGCTGATTTACTCACCTGTATGTTTGAAATCATGAAAATATTGCCTTCAAGGCAAGCACTTTAACTTAATATCTTCCTTTCCTCATCTTTAACACAGTGGTAATAACAATATCTCTAGCAAAAAAGGGTTCCTGTGAAGATTAAATGACATACTATATGTAAGCTGGTTTCTCTGGTAAACAAGTTGATCCATATTGAAAATTCAGGAAGTCTTAGTTGTTATTGTAAATGCTAAGAACTTGAATTGTATTTTATCTGTTTTTACTTGTAGGTGATAATTATGGGTGATGAAGACAAATATTTATTGAAATTTAAAGGGTATAATTTTGAACGTTCTTTGGTTGATATTGACTTTCTAGAAAATCTAGATAACTTTGAAATTAGAGATGATGATGTCTTCATCATTACATACCCCAAATCTGGTAAGTCTGAGGAGTGGCCACCTGTTTCATTCTTTACTTTGGTTTGGTAATACATGTGGACAGATGTACTCTTATCCAGACTTTGACAGTAGCCCAGCCAACAATTAGGTAACTATTCAGGATCAGAAGAAGAGTTAAACAAATTCTCATGAGTCTATCTTACAAGGTCATTTGAAATGCTTATATTGTCATCTCTGTTAGCACCTATGAAGAAACCAAATAGGAAGCCAAGAGGAGGTACTTATTAAATGCTGCCCTTGGTCTGAGAATGAAGAAAAGACATTAAAAAAAAAAAAAAAAGCAGGATTTTTGTTAGGAGCATATCTCAGCCAGAACTAATTCATGATTTCAAAGTTCTCTAATTGCTTTGTATTTCCATATAATAAGAAACCCCAGCAGCTCAGACAGTAAAGCATCTGCTTGCAATGCAGGATACCTGGGTTCAGTCCCTGGGTTGGGAAGATTCCTTGGAGAAGGAAACGGCAACCTACTCCAGTATTCTTGCTTGGAGAATTCCATCAACAGAGGAGCCAGGCAGGCTACAGTTCAGAGGGTCACAAAGAGTTGGACACAGTTGAGCAACTAACACTTTCCAAATAATAAGAAAATAAATTTCTCTAGGACAAATTGTCCTCAACATGAAATTTTTACAACTTGTTTTTTTTGTAAAATTGGGCTTCCCTAATGGCTTAGATGGTAATGAATCTGCCTGCAGTGTAGGAGACCCGGGTTTGATTCCTGGGGTGGCAAGATCCTCTGGAGAAAGGAGCAACTACCCACTCCAGTATTCTTGCCTGGAGAATTCCATAGACAGAGGAGCCTAGAGGGCTACAGTCCATGGGGTCCTAAAGAGTCAGACACAATTTTTCATATCAGACAATTTTTTATATTACACTGTTTAGAACATAAGATGACTGGGGCCACTGAAGCAATGTTGTATGAAGTGAATAATGTTCTCAAAGACATACTGGAATCTAAGTCAATGGAAATAAAAACATTCCTGATTTTTACGAAAATACTCCAACTCTTCCCTTTACCATCTACTTTGAAATTCATGACCTTGTTTACTTCCCTGAAATAGTAATACATCCCTTTACCCCTGGATTCTCCCACTCTGCACAACTTATTAACACCTCTGATTTGGTGATTATTTTTCCCCCCTTAGTTGTCAGTGGCATCTCAATGTGCCTAGTTTTAGTTCTAACACTGAAGTCCATATCTAGTTTTTCCTTTATCCTTAATTTTGCCCAAGTATTTTATCAAGAAATAATAAGTAAGAAAAAAAAGTGAAAGAGGTCTTGAGCTCTTAATTTGTCTATTCTTTTAAACGACAAAGCTTCTATATGCAAGACAGCAAAAGAGACACAGATAAAAAGAACAGACTCTGACTCTGTGGGAGAAGGCAAGTGTGGGACGATTTGAGAAAATAGCATTGAAACATGTATATTATCATATGTGATATAGATTACCAGTCCAAGTTCAATGCATGAAACAGCACACTCAAATTGGTTGCACTGGGACAACCCTGAGGGATGGGATGGGGAGGGAGGTGGGAGAGGGGGCTCAGGATGGGGGACACGTGTACACCCATGGCTGACTCATGCCAATGTATGGCAAAACCCACTATAATACTGTAAAGTAATTAGCCTCCAATTAAAATAAATATATTAATTTTTTTAAAAAAGAAAGGAGACTAAGGAAAGGGAAACAGAGTTAGAGAAAATTTTGGAAACAGACTTTACTTGAAGTAGAGGAAACAGAAAGAGCTGAAGCATGGATCTGATTCACTACTATTATGGAATCAGAAACCCCACAGGTCTTCAGAGTGAAAAAGGAAGTAGAAGCCCTTGGTATCATCTCTAATAATTTTAATGTAAAACACAAACCAACAGAAAACTTGGACGAATTCACTGATGTCTTTAGGGTGGTTAAAAGAAAGAAACTGCTTCAAATAATTTTGAGATGGATGGCGTTATTATTGACATTTATTGTTAAAAATTAATTCAAGGTTGAAAACAAAATATGTATTTTTACAGGTACCATCTGGACTCAGCAGATAGTAAGCTTGATTTACTATGAGGGACATCGTAACAGAACTGAACTTGTGGAAACAGTTGACAGAAGCCCCTTCCTGGAATACAATCTGCGCAAAATAGACTATGAGAAGAGACCATCCCCTCGCCTCTTTGCTTCCCACATCCCATACTATTTAGCACCAAAAGGTCTCAAGAACAAAAAAGCTAAAGTATGTCACACAAATAGCTCATGAACCTTTTGAACAAACAAAAATAGTTTCTTTAGATAATGTCCTCCCAAACCCACTCATTCACATTCCTTCTAACATGATTATTATAATCTTTCTGATTGTTCTTAGTCTCTCAGTCCTGTCCGACTCTTCACAACCCCATGGACTGTAGCCCATCAGGCTCTTCTGTCCATGGGGATTCTCCAGGCAAGAATACTGGAGTGAGTGGGTTGCCATGCTCTCCTCCAGGGGATCTTCTCAACCCAGAGATTGAACTCGGGTCTCCCATGTTGCAGGTGGATTCTTTAGAGTCTAAACCAACAGGGAAGCCCATGAATGCTGGAGAATCCTATCCCTTCTCCAGGGGACCTTTCTGACCCAGGAATCAAACCAGGGTCTCCTGCACTGCAGGTGGATTCTTTACCACCTGAGCTACGAGGGAAGCCTGGTACCTGCTATACCCCACCAACTAAAAATATTACCTTACACATTAAACCTGTATATGCAATTGTAACTATATACATGGATTGGGATCTCAAAAACATTGTTTTCCATGTAATTATAAAACATATAGCAAAAATTATTTTCCATCACATAAAATTCTATTTTCTTTAACAATTTGAAAGTGAAAGTGAAGTAGCTCAGACATGTCTGACTCTTTGCGACCCCATGGACTATAGCCTACCAGGTTTCTCAGTCCATGGGATTTTTCAGGCAAGAGTACCGGAGTGGGTCCATTCCCTTCTCCAGGGGATCTTCCTGACCCAGGGATTGAACCCAGGTCTCCTGCATTGTAGGCAGACGCTTTACCCTCTGAGCCACCAAGGAAGCCTTTAACAATTTAGTAGGATTTTATTCTATGACTATATATACAATATATATGATTGTGAATTGATGAACAGGTTAAGTTTTAGAAAATGTCTGTACCATATTGCAACAAGCAGTCTTATAGATCTTCACACTTATTTTGTTCTGGTGAAGTGTTTCCCTAAAAGTGAAAATTTCAGCTTTAGATGTCCAAATTTTTAAATGTTGGTAGGTATTATCTACTTGCTTTATAAAACCTATCACTGACACTTCATCAAATAGCATATAAGAATGTGTTTTTCCTTACGCACTCACCAAAGAATGAAATTATAAATCTTTGCTAATGCGTTAGGTAAGAACTATCTTATTCATGAGTAAGTGTAGTCCTTTTAGTTTTAATAAACTTGAGCCCCTTTCTGTGTATTTCCAGGCCTTGAAATATCCTTCATATCCTTTGCCTATCTTTCTTAAAATTTGCCTTTATTTATTGTTTGCTTGAAGCATTTATATGGGGTAAAAATTGTTCTACTTAACAGTTTACCTTTAAAACTTGTTGAATGCATTTAATTTCACGTAACCAACTTAACAATCTTTCCTTCATAGTATCTTGCTGTCGAATTTTGTTAATAAACACTTCTCAGCCAGAAAGATTGTGCAAATACTTTCCAGTTTTCCTCTCTGCTTTTATTTTTTACATTTAATTATAAATTATATCAGATATCACAGGTGATATGAAATATGACTATTGCATAATAATTGCCAGTGGGATTGGCCAATTGATCCAATATGATTTCAGCATTTAGTCTTTCCCTACTGTTTGCAAGTCTACATTTTGATATACTGTTTCCATTATTTCCTTCCTCTGATTATTCATTCTTCATTCCCAAAATTAATAGATATATTTAATATGTGCCCATTCTTCACTGTTTTGAATGTTATAACGGATAAGGAAAATCCGAGGAAGTTTATTCTTTAATATGTTAATTTCCCAATAATATTAAATGATGATTAGCATTAATAAAATAAGATTAAGTCTGAGAAAATCAGTATCATAGCTCTTTTCCAACATTTCATCCAGCAATATTCTATTGCTCTTTTTTTTTTTATCAGATATACATTCATGTCTGGGCTTCCCAGGTGGCTCAGTGGTAGAGAATCTGCCTCTGAAGCAGCAGATGAGGATTATAAACCTGGGTTGGGAAGAGCCCCTGGAGAAGGAAATGAGAAACCTCTCCAGTATACTTGTCTGTAGAATCCCCATGGACAGAGAAGCCTGGCGGGCTGCAGTCACTCGGGTCACAAAAGTGGCGGACATGGTTCAGCAACTAAACAAAAAGAACATTTGTGTACACCACGAGCATTGTGATGCCCTTTGTATGCTTCCTACATTTTTTTTTCCCCTGGATTGCCAATTTTTGGTTTAAATTTTACACATGTAATTAATTGGTTTTCATTATTGCCTTCTCTATTTAGCTATTATCATTATAAAGTAAATGATACTGATCTTGTTACACTATTATATTTGGCTCCACAAATCTCTTCATTTGTTTTATTAATTTTCCCTATGTTCTCTGAAATATATTTTATTTTAAAATAATAATATATTCTATATTTCTGTGCTTTTCAATATTTGCACTTCCTTCTTTTCTGTTTTAGGACTTAAAAATCTGTAGAAAAGAAATAGAATATTGAGGTGATGAGAAATATTATGTTCTTGACTGACATTTTTTAGTATACTTTCCTTGATTTTGTTTTATGTTGCAATGATTTTGAGGTATACAATTCTGAGAAATACTTTTTTGCCCTTTCTCACTTTTCTTGAAATTTGAATTTTGTTCTTCAGAAAAGTTCTAATCACTTAAAAGTCCTTTTTTGGCACCCTATAGGTACAGTGTTCCCTCCTTCTCACCTTCAAAGCAAAAAGAAATTGATTAGATATTTACTAAGGCTTTATTTCTGAGATAAATCTTACATTTTTATATTATTGTATTTTATTAACATTCTGCTGGAAAAGTTTTATTTTTTTTCAGGAAATTTTATCTGTAATTATTTTTGAAATAGACAATTTTCTATGATATTGAAAGATATTTGATTTTAATATCATTGTAAGTCACTTTTGTAAGACAAATTTTGAAGCTTTTAAAATTTGGTAAGTTTTTCAAGTATTTTAAAATTGCAAATAAGAAGAATATTTTGAAGATATAATTAAATTCCACTACAATATGTCTCATACTGATAGCTCTATAGTTCTAAAACATTTTCCCTTTTTCAGTTTATTTTATTTAGCTACCTTTCCCTAAATCATTAGTATAATTTAATTTTCAAAGTAAATTATCACCCTTTCATCTATATTTCAAAACTTAAAAAAAACTGCAACATATACTTTCATGAACTAATGAATATTTATCTAATTCTATGATTACATCTTATCATTCATTACTAACTGAAAATTTTTTCTTTGTACATTCTTTGTTCTTTTCTTTGTACATTTTTCAGACTATGGGCGTTTTCTTATTATATTGGTTTTTTTTTTTGCTACAAAGAACTAAAATTTTTAAACATAATTTAATATTTTCCACTTCATTGATTTCTGCTTTGATTTTAACTTTTTCTCATATTTTGTTTGAATATATATTTGTCATGTGGTATCCAATATTTATTTGTTAAATATTGATATTTTAAAATGAATATCCATTTCAGCATTGCCATGGGTATAACATTGTTAGCATCAAAGTAACCTATCTTTTTATTTTTAATTTTCTCATTGGTCCAAATTATTCTGAAGAATTTTTATTTTCAAATAAAATGTTTATAAATATTTATAAAACTAAAATTGTTTTTCAGTGTTGATAATTAATATTAAGGAGTAATAATTATGGAATCAGATAATGGTATAATAAGAATTCTAAGTTTTGAAATACATTAAGAAGTTTTATGGCCATTTACATGTAGATCAATTTTTCAATACATTCCATGACTACATGAGAAAATAATGTGTATTCTCTGCTTGGGGCACCAGAAATTGAAAGTGTTAGTCATTCAGTTGTGTCCAACTCTTTGTGGCCTCATGGACTGTAGCTTGCCAGTTTCCTCTGTTCGTGGAATTCTCTAGGCACGAATACTAGAACGGGTAGCCATTCCTTGTCTAGGGGATCTTCCTGGCCTAGGGATCAAACCCAGATCTCTTGACTTGCAGGCAGATTCTTTACCATCTGAGCCACCTTGGGACACTAACACAAACATATAAAATAAATTTTGCTAAATAACATTATAAATTTATTATGTTAATCCTTTTATGCTTATGTCTGAAGATAAGTGTGTAAATTTTCATGATTGTAACTAAATTGAAATCTTTCCAGAGTTTCTAGACATTGTGCTATTCACATTTTTCTGTTAATGCAGTATACAGATTCCTATTCTGTTGGTCATTAGAACCAATTTTTTTAATTGTCCTATTAAAATATTTGGCTTTCAATTCTACTTAGCTATATATTATCAGCTGTTTTCCCTTTCCCTGAGGTTTTGACATGTGGCTTGTCTTGTTCTTTATTTTCAATGTTATTTTTGACTGTTGTATAATTTTATACGTTATGTAAGTACTTCTATGAGACCCACACTTTTCCTTCATTGAATACTTAGCTTCTTCCATTATTTTGTTATTAGAACATGCCCTGTTACATTACATTCTTGAGCATGTCCCGTGGTGAACATCACATGAGCTTCCCTAAGAATAGAATAGAACTGCAAAGCCACAGAGTACAAAAATATTCAACTTCATAAAATGGCGCTATTTTTTTTTCAAACAAAGTTGTTGCAGCATAAACAGTGAAAACTATAAAATATGAGTTTTATTTTTCTTATAGTATTTTTTTTCTATCAGATTGCCTAATTTTATCAATTTGGTGATTATAAGATGCTATCTAAAATTGATCTTAATTTCCATTTATTTAATCAATAACGAAATTAAGCAGATTTTGAAAACCTTATTGCCCACAGTTATTTCTTATTCAGTTAAATTATAATAACTTTTGTCAGTTTTTTAATGTTACCTATTTCATAGAGATTTGTATATGTATCTTCTGTTTTATTTTGTTGTTGTTGAATCTCTAAGTCATGTCCGACTCTGTGGGACCCCATGGACTACAGCATGCCAGGCTTCTCTGTCCTGCACTATCTCCTGGAGGTTACTCAAACTCATATCCATTGAGTTGGTGATGCTGTCCAATCATCTCATCCTCTGTCACCCCCTTCTCCTTTTGCCTTCAATCTTTCTCAGTATTGGGGTCTTTTACAATGAGTAGGATCTTGGCATCAAGTGGCCAACGTATTGGAGCTTCAGCATCAGTCCTTCTGATGAATTCAGAGTTGATTTCCTTTAGAATTGATTGGCTTGATCTCCTTACAGTCCAATGGATGCTCAAGGCTCTTCTCCAGCACCACAACTGGAAAGCATCAATTCTTTGGTGCTCAGCCTTCTTTATGGTTCAACTCTCACATCCGTACATGACTACTGGGAAAAACACAGCTTTGACTATATGGACCTTTGTCAGCAAAGTGAACTCTCTGCTTTCTACAGTGTCTAGGTTTGTCATAGCTTTCCTTCCAAGGAGTAAGCATCTTTTAATTTCATGACTGCAGTTGCCATCTGCAGTGATTCTGGAGCCCAAGAAAATAAAACCTAACACTGTTTCCACTTTTTCCCCTCTATTTGCTGTGAAGTGATGGGACAAGATGTCATGATTTTCATTTTTGAATGTTGGGTTTTAAGCTAGCATTTTCACTCTCCTCTTTCACCCTCATCAAGAAGGCTCTTTAGTTCCTCTTTGCTTTCTGCCATTACAGTGGTATCATCTGCATATTTGATGTTGTTGATATTTCTCCCAGCAATCTTGATTCCAGATTGTGATTCATCCAGCCTAGCATTTTGTATGATGAACTCTGCATAGAGGGCTTCCCAGGTGGGTAAAGCACATGCATGCCAATGCAGGAGATGTAAGAGACGTGGATTCGATCTCCAAGTCAGGAAGATCCCCTGGAGGAGGGCTCACAACCCACTCCAATAGTCTTGCCTGGAGAATCCCATGAACAGGAGGCTGGTGGGCTACAGTCCATGGGTTGCAGTGAGACAGACATGACTGAAGCAACTTAGCACACAAGCACTCTGCATATAAGTTAAATAAGCAGGGTGACAACACACAGCCTTGATGTACTCCTTTTCAATTTTGAAGAATCCATTGTTCCATGTTTGGTTCTCTGCCTTTTCTAAATCCAGCTTGTACATCTGGAAGTTCTTGGTTCACATACTGCTGAAGCCTAATTGCATGATTTTGAGCATTACCTTGGTAGCATGTGAAATGAATGCAATTGTATGGTAGTTTGAACATAATTCTAGATACTAATGTATTATTGGTATCTGTGCTGCACTTGGAGAAGGAAATGGCAACCCACTCCAGTACTCTTTCCTGGAAAATCCCATGGATGGAGGAGCCTGGTAGGCTATAGTCCATGGGGTCGCGAAGAGTTGGACATGACTGAGCGACTTCACTTTCATGCATTGGAGAAGGAAATGGCAACCCACTCCAGTGTTCTTACCTGGAGAATCCCAGGGACAGGGGAGCCTGGTGGGCTGCCATCTATGGGGTTGCACAGTTGGACACGACTGAAGTGACTTAGCAGCAGCAGCACTGCTGCACTTATATTTTCTTGCTTTTTGTAAAGCTTTGGTACATTTTGATGAACAGCATTCTTATTTTAATGGAGTCTGATTGATCCATTTTTATGTATTTCTATATGGGAAATATTTTCCTGTTTGAAAAATAGTTTCTTTATACAAGGTCAGTAATACTTTTAAAAAAATCTTTTTAGATTCTAAAAATTTGCCTTCAAAGTTAAATCCTTTATCCTTTTGTAAATATGTTTCTATACATTGTGTGAAGTAGAAATCCATTTTTTAAACATGGATTATTATTTACCCAACATCATCTGTTAAGTAGATTTTCCTTTTCTCACTGATCTCCAATGCTACCTTGTCTGTATATCAAATATCATTAATGCTCACAGAGGGTAAATGGAACATCTTTTATGGAAGGTAATTTGCAAACTTAATCAACCTTACAATAAATAATTTCAGTTTTAGAAATTAGCCCTTTATGCTCACACAAGTGAAAATTAATAAGAATAAAGATTTTATTGCAATGATTCTTTTAATAGAAAAAACCCTGGGAACAAGTTAGTTTCTGTCAGTAGTAGCCTGGATAAAATAAATTACTTTGCATTCATATAATGAAATACTAGTGAAGTCGCTCAGTCGTGTCTGACTCTTTGTGACCCATGGACTGTAGCCCACCAAGCTCTGAAATAATAAGTAGGTATTAAAAAATCTGTAAAGATAAAACAGAATTGTTCAAATTGTTCATTATTCCCTCTGCAGGTAATTTACGTCTACAGAAACCCCAAGGATGTTTTGACCTCATATTTTCATTTTTCTAATTTGTTGATTACATTAGAAGCTTCAAATAACATAGGAGATTTCATGGAAAGATTTCTAGATGGAAAAGGTAACTATGAATTTATTTATCAAGCAACATGTTTATGAGGACACGTTGTCATTTAGCCAAATTCTCAAATCAAGGGAACATATTTAGAGAGAAGAGAAGGCTAATTATAATATGTTCAATATACACAAGTGGTTGGTATTGGCTATCTACTCTCCTTCCTATAGCTCTTTTTTTTTTTAAACTAGGACCACCTATTCTGAGAATTGTCAAGCCTGCACAGTGTATAAGAGAAACTTTATCCAGGGAATAATAGAACCAGAAAATGTCTAGATCCAAAGCTCATCCAGAGTAGCTAATGTAGGTGTCTTTTTATGCTCTGTCGTGGTCCTGCGGTAGACCTTATATGGCAGCTGTGGGATTCTCATTCCAGCAATGAGAAAGATAGACTGATGCAAGCGATTTCTGGAATGTGGGATCTGAGCTTTATCACTTAGAAGTTTATATTCATGTGCTGGTTTGTCAGTAAATAAAGTTGTTATACATGATCGTTAAATAGACAATAATAGGAGAAATAAAGATGTATGTTTTCAGGTGAAGGAAGCAGAAGAAGAAAGGGAGTGATCTTAGCAAAATCTTAGTTCTTAACTAATGTTAGCTCTTACCTAAGAATTTAGTTCTTCAGGATTCTTTTCTCTGCATTGCTGCTTTCCTACAAAATAGAATAACTTATAAACGAAGTTTTCTATTAAAATGGTGCAATTGTTTCCCACAACTCCACTTTTTAAAAGATAGCATAGATGTCCAATGGTTTGGAGCTTGGTGTGCCTTTTGAGGATTCTTGAACAGAAAAGACAGACTATAGCTTGTTATATAATAAGTGTGACATCTTTACCTGCTAACTCATTAATTTTCCCACAGTGACAGGAAGCCTTTGGTTTGATCACATCAGAGGCTGGTATGAGCATAGACATGACTTCAATATCCTGTTCATGATGTATGAGGAGATGAAGAAGGTAAGAGAAGAAAGTTATTTTTAAATTCTTTATTGGGAATTCTTACGATTTCAGTGAACCACATTCGCTTACTTATCTTTGTATGCTTGACTTTAAAAATGCACTATGTAAAAGCCATGATGACTAGACTGAACCTCGACATTCTAGGGATCAACAAACTAAGATGGACTGGAATGGGTGAATTTAACTCAGATGACCACTATATTTACTACTGTGGGCAGGAATCCCTTAGAAGAAATGGAGCAGCATCACGGTCAATAAGAGAGTCTGAAATGCAGAATTTGGATGTAACCTCAAAAATGACAGAATGATCTGTGTTCGTTTCCAAGGCAAACCATTCAATATCACAGTAATCCAAGTCTATGCCCTGACCAGAAACACTGAAAAAGCTGAAGTTGAACAGTTCTATGAAGACCTACAAGACCTTCTAGAACTAACACCCCCCAAAAAATGTCCTTTGCATTATAGAGGACTGGAATGCAAAAGTAGGAAGTCAAGAAACACCTAGAGTAACAGGCAAATATGGCCTTAGAGTACAGAATGAACCAGGGCAAATGCTAATAGAGTTCTGCCAAGAGAACACACTGGTCATAGCAAACACCCTCTTCCAACAACACAAGAGAAGACTCTACACATGAACATCACCAGATGGTCAACACCAAAATCAGATTGATTATATTCTTTGCAGCCAAAGATGGAAGCTCTATACAGTCAGCAAAATCAAGATTGGGAGCTGACTCTGGCTCAGATAATGAACTCCTTATTGCCAGATTCAGACTGAAATTGAAGAAAGTGGAGAAAACCACTAGACCATTCAGGTATGACCTAAATCAAATCCCTTATGACTATACAGTGGAAGTGAGAAATAGACTTAAGGGACTAGACCTGATAGACAGAGTGCCTGATGAACTATGGACGGAAGTTTGTGACACTATACAGGAGACAGGAATCAAGACCATCCACAAGAAAAAGAAATGCAAAAAAGCTAAATGGCTGTCTGAGGAAGCCTTACAAATGGCTGTGAAAAGAAGGGAAAAGAAAAACAAAGGAGAAAAGGAAAAATAAAAGCATCTGAATGCAGAGTTCCAAAGAAAAACAAAGAGATAAGAAAGCTTTCCTCAGTGATCAATGCAAAGAAATAGAGGAAAACAATACAATGAGAAAGACTAAAGATCTCTTCAAGAAAATTACAGATACCAAGGAGACGTTTCATGCAAAGATGGGCTCAACAAGGGACAGAAATGGTATGGACCTGACAGAAGCAGAAGATATTAAGAAGAGGTGGCAAGAATACACAGAAGAACTGTACAAAAAAGATCTTCATGACCCAGATAATCATGATGGTGTGATCACTAGAGCCAGACGTCCTGGAATGTGAGGTCAAGTGGCCCTTATGAAGCATCACTACAAACAAAGCAGGTGGAAGTGATGGAATTCCAGTTGAGCTACTTCAAATCCTAAAAGATGATGCTGTGAAAGTGCTGCACTCAATATGCCAGCAAATTTGGAAAACTCAGCAGTGGCCACAAGACTGGACAAGGTCAGTTTTCATTCCAATCCCAAAGAAAGGCAATGCCAAAGAATGCTCAAACTACCGCACAATTGCACTCATCTCACACACTAGTAAAGTGATGCTTAATATTCTCCAAGCCAGGCTTCAGCAATACATGAACTGTGAACTTCCAGATGTTCAAGCTGGTTTTAGAAAAGGCAGAGGAACCAGATATCAAATTGCCAATACCCGCTGGATCATGGAAAAAGCAAGAGAGTTCCAGAAACACATCTATTTCTGCTTTATTGACTATGCCAAAGCCTTTGACTGTGTGGATCACAAGAAACTGTGGAAAATTCTGAAAGAGATGGGCATACCAGACCACTGACCTGCCTCTTGAGAAATCTGTATGCAGGTGAGGAAACAACAGTTAGAACTGGATATGGAACAACAGACTGGTCTCAAATCAGGAAAGGGGTACATCAAGGCTGTATATTGTCACTCTGCTTATTTAACTTATATGCAGAGTACATCATGAGAATCGCTGGGCTGAAAGAAGCACAGGCTGGAATCAAGATTGCCGGGAGAAATATCAATAACCTCAGATATGCAGAAGACACCACCCTTATGGCAGAAAGCAAAGAACTAAAGAGCCTCTTGATGAAACTGAAAGAAGAGAGTGAAAAGGTTGGCCTAAAGCTCAACATTCAGAAAACTAAGATCATGGCATCTGGTCCCTTCACTTCATGACAAATAGATGGGGAAACTGCGGAAACAGTGTCAGACTTTATTTGGGAGGGCTCCCAAATCACTACAGATGGTGATTGCAGCCATGAAATTAAAAGACACTTACTCCTTGGAAGGAAAGTTATGACCAACCTAGATAGCATATTAAAAAGCAGAGACATTACTTTGTCAACAAAGGTCCATCTAGTCAAGGCTATGGTTTTTCCAGTAGTCATATATGGATGTGAGAGTTGGACTCTAAAGGAAGCTGAGCACCGAAGAATTGATGCTTTTGTACTGTGGTGTTGAAGACTCTTGAGAGTCCCTTGGACTGCAAGGAGATCCAACCAGTAAATCCTAAAGGAGATCAGTCCTGAATGTTCATTGGAAGGACTGATGCTGAAGCTGAAACTCCAATACTTTTGCCACCTGATGCGAACAGCTGACTCATTTAAAAGACCCTGATGCAGGGAAAGATTGAAGGCAGGAGGAGAAGGGGATGACAGAGGATGAGATGGTTGGATGGCATCACTGACTCAATGGACATGGGTTTTTGTGGACTGAGAGTCGGTGATGGACAGGGGGGCCTGGTGCGCTATAGTTTATGAGGTTGCAAAGAGTCGGACATGACTGAGCGACCGAACTGAACTGAAAAGCTGTGAGTTATGTTTTATTTGGGGCAAAATGAGCACTGCAGCCCAGGAGACAGCACCTCAGATAGTTCTGAGAAACTGCTCCAAAGATGCAGGGCTGAAGTCAGTATATATGCGATTTTGGTGAAGGAGGATACATGCAATCGAGCACATGTTTTCCCAGAAGGTTTCTTCTAGTCTTGTGGAGTTTCTCTATCCACGGGAACAGTTGTTGTCATGCAGGATTTTAGTGCTTTTCTAGACATGAGGAGATACAAGAACTGGGCTCATAAAATCAGCTCCTGACCATATCTCACTCTCTGAAGACCTATCCTGCCAGTTTTTCCCTGAGCGCAGAGTGCCTCATTTCTGCTTTCCAGCTGAACTTCTTTCAGGGGGTGTTGAAGGTTGGCAGCTGCAGCAGCACATGATTTAATCGTGTAGAAGTAGACGGCAAGTGCCAATTTGTAGTTGACAGTATCTAACTACTTTTCAGGGTTATTTTTTTCTTCGAGGGGAGGGGTTTAATTTTCTGTAGCTCATTACTGGTCTTCAATGCTCTCTTCTCACTGTACCCACTCATCATTTTTGATTTCTCTTCATATAACCATTTGTCACAATAAAGACATATTCAACTGTGTAGAGCACTCATTTCAAAATAGAGAAAGAGCACTAGGCACCACTGAGGTGAAGAGCTACTAAAATATGGCTAATTAATTGAGGTGACTGTGTGCTCTGTGATGGAGCTCTTGTTTTTTGTTTTTTGTTTTTTTTTGAAGCAACTGTTGAAACCAGCTTTCCTGCATAATCTCATAATGTTTATTCTTTGTCATTCAATTAAAGCTGTCTTAAAATATTGATAAACCCAAGAGAACACGTTTCAGTTCACTATTTTGTAACCTGTGATTGATATGTTCATTCATAAGATATCATTTTTTTCACTCATTTCATCAGAAATTATTGAATGCCTAATATGTGACAGACAGTAAATTATGAGAAAAAGAGAAGTGAACCTTTTATTCACACAGCTTATCATCTAACAGGAAAGACAAGTATTCCCAAACAAGTATAAATAATTTAAAACTACGATAAGTAATATTTAAAAACCCTGCAGATTTCATATAAGTATATAGAAAAAGAGGATCTGGTATCATCAAAGGTGATAGGCAGTGTTTTCTGAAAAAGAGTAACCTGAAAACTGCAAGCTAATAAATCAGTTCAGTTCAGTCACTCAGTCATGTCTGACTCTTTGCATGAATGGCAGCAAGCCAGGCCTCCCTATCCAACACCAACTTCCAGAGTTCACTTAAACTCATGTCCTTTGAGTCAGTGATGCCATCCAGCCATCTCATCCTCTGTCTTCCTCTTCTCCTCCTGCCCTCAATTCCTCCCAGCATCAGAGTCTTTTCAAATGAGTCAACACTTCCCATGAGGTGGCCAAAGTATTGGAGTTTCAGCTTTAGCATCATTCCTTCCAAAGAAATCCCAGGCTGATCCCCTTTAGAATGGACTGGTTGGATCTCTTTGCAGTCCAAGGGACTCTCAAGAGTCTTCTCCAACACCACAGTTCAAAAGAGTCAATCCTTTGGCACTCAGCTTACTGCACAGTCCAACTCTCACATCCATACATGACCACATGAAAAACCACAGACTTGACTAGACGGACCTCTGTTGACAAAGTTATGTCTCTGCTTTTTAATATGCTATCTAGGTTGGTCATAACTTTCCTTCCAAGAAGTAAGTGTCTTTTAATTTTATGGCTGCAATCACCATCTGCAGTGATTTTGGAGCCCCCCAAAACAAAGTCTGACACTGTTTCCACTGTTTCCCCACCTATTTGACATGAAGTGAAGGGACCAGATGCCATGATCTTAGTTTTCTGAATGTTGAGCTTTAGGCCAAATTTTTCACTCTCCTCTTTCACTTTCATCAAGAGGCTCTTTAGTTCCTCTTCACTTTCTGCCATAAGGGTGGTGTCATCTGCATATCTGAGGATATTGATATTTCTCCCGGCAATCTTGATTCCAGCTTGTGCTTCTTCCAGCCCAGCGTTTCTCATGATGTAGTTTGCATATAAGTTAAATAAGCAGAGTGACAACATGCAGCCTTGACATACTCCTTTTCCTATTTGAGACCAGTCTGTTGTTCCATGTTCAGTTCTAACTGTTGCTTCCTCACCTGGATACAGGTTTCTCAAGAGGCAGGTCAGGTGGTCTGGTATTCCCATCTCTTTCAGAATTTTCCACAGACTCTTGTGATCCACACAGTCAAAGGCTTTGGCATAGTCAATAAAGCAGAAATAGATGTTTTTTGGAACTCTCTTGCTTTTTCAATGATCCAGCGGATGTTGGCAATTGGATCTCTGGTTCCTCTGCCTTTTCTAAACCAGCCTGAACATCAGGAAGTTCATGGTTCACATATTGCTGAGGCCTGGCTTAGAGATTTTTGAACATTACTTTACTAACATGTGAGATGAATGAGATTGTGCGGTAGTTTGAGCATTCTTTGGCATTGCCTTTCTTTGGGATTGGAATGAAAACTGACCTTGTCCAGTCCTGTGGCCACTGCTGAGTTTTCCAAATTTGCTGGCATATTGAGTGCAGCACTTTCACAGCATCATCTTTCAGGATTTGAAATAGCTCAACTGGAATTCCATCACCTCCACTAGCTTTGTTCGTAGTGATACTTTCTAAGGCCCACTTGACTTCACATTCCAGGATGTCTGGCTCTAGGTGAGTGATCACACCATTGTAATTATCTGGGTCATGAAGATCTTTTTTGCACAGTTCTTCTGTATATTCTTGCCACCTCTTCTTAATATTTTATGCTTCTGTTGGGTCCATACCATTTCTGTCCTGTATTGAGCCCATCTTTGCATGAAATGTTCCCTTGGTGTCTCTAATTTTCTTGAAGAGATCTCGAGTCATTCCCATTTTGTTGTTTTCCTCTATTTCTTTGCATTGATCACTGAGGAAGGCTTTCTTGTCTCTCCTTGCTGTTCTCTGGAACTCTGCATTCAGATGCTTATATCTTTCCTTTTCTCCTTTGCTTTTCGCTTCTCTTTTTTTCACAGCTATTTGTAAGGTCTCCCCAGACAGCCATTTTGGTTTTTTGCATTTCTTTTCCATGGGGATGGTCTTGATCCCTGTCTCCTGTACAATGTCACAAACGTCTGTCTATAGTTCATCAGTCACTCTATCAGATCTAGTCCCTTAAATCTATTTCTCACTTCCACTGTATAATCATAAGGGATTTGATTTAGGTCATACCTGAATAGGCTAGTGGTTTTCCCTACTTTCTTCATTTTAAGTCTGAATCTGGCAATAAGGAGTTCATGATCTGAGCCACAGTCATTTCCTGGTCTTGTTTTTGTTGACTGTATAGAGCTTCTCCATTTTTAGCTGCAAAGAATATAATCAGTCTGATTCAGTGTTGACCATCTGGTGATGTCCATGTGTAGAGTCTTCTCTTTTGTTGTTGGAAGAGGGTGTTTGCTATGACCAGTGCGTTCTCTTGGCAGAATTCTGTTAGCCTTTGCCCTGCTTCATTCTGTATTCCAAGGCCAAATTTGCCTGTTACCCCAGGTGTTTCTTGACTTCGTACTTTTGCATTCCAGTCCCCTAGAATGAGAAGGACATCTTTTTTGGGTGTTAGTCCTTAAAGGTCTTGTAAGTCTTCATAGAACCATTCAACTTCAGCTTCTTCAGCGTTACTGGTTGGGGCATAGGCTTGTATTACCATGATATTGAATGGTTTGCCTTGGAAACGAACAAAGATCATTCTGTCGTTTTGGAGGTTGCATCCAAGTACTGCATTTTGGACTCTTTTGTTGACTATGATGGCTACTCCATTTCTTCTGAGGGCTTCCTGACCACAGTAGTAGATATAATGGTCATCTGAGTTAAATTCACCTATTCCAGTCCATTTCACTGATTCCTAGAACGTTGACGTTCACTCTTGCCATCTCCTGTTTGGCCACTTCCAATTTGCCTTGATTCATGGACCTGACATTCCAGGTTCCTATGCAATACTGCTCTTTACAGCATTGGACCTTGCTTCTATCACCAGTCACATCCATAGCTGGGTATTGTTTTTGCTTTGGCTCCATCCCTTCCTTCTTTATGGAATTATTTCTCCACTGATCTCCAGTAGCATATTGGGCACCTACTGACCTGGGGAGTTCCTCTTTCAGTATCCTATCATTTTGCCTTTCATACTGTTCATGGGGTTCTCAAGGCAAGAATACTGAAGTGGCTTTGCCATTCCCTTCTCCAGTGGACCACATTCTGTCAGCCAAGCTAATAAATACATATTAACAAAAAAGAGATGGGGAAAAAAGGAAGCCAGGGAAAGAGAACATGCAAATTTCCTGATACATTAAAGTGGATGAAAAATGAAGGAAGAAGAACAGGCAAAGTGAAAGTATTAAAAGGTTGAGTGGTCAATAAGAGTCAAGCTGCTCAAAGACTGTAATAAATGATGCTGATTTCTTTCACCTTGAAGGCAGTAAAAAGTCTTTTAAGAATCACAAGAAGGAGAGGTATTAATTGTAATACAATTAATATTTTTAGAATATCATTTCTTTTTGTGGATTGAAAATGATGTTAGTGAATAAAGGCAAATTCGTTAGATGCTAGTGTGATAACCCACTGAACACCAACGATGCTTTGGGTTAAAATGGTCACTCTGAGACTGGAGAAACTGCAGAGCTTTACCACATATGTTTAAGGTCAAAAGGAAAGGGATTATATACAGGAAAAATGAAAAAGGGAGAAATATTAAAATGTTTTCTATATTCTGGCTCATATACCTGTGTTGATAATGATGTCATTCATTTAGTGCTTAGGGAACACTGAAGCAGGGTAAAGCTGCAAAGACAGATTGTTAGCAGAGAGAGATTATGAGAAAAGAGAGATTATGAGATTGGTTTTGACATATGGAGTTTAAGATGATTTAGAAGTATTCAAATGAAGGTATTTGAAAATTGGGGGAACATACAGGCCTACATTTCAAAGAGATTTGCTCTAAAATTATCAATGATATTAATTTGGACATTATCACTGTATAGACTATAGTTGAAACCATGGTTATGCTTAAAATTGAGAGTGAGGAGGAAAAGGACAGAAAAAGAGGAGGAATACTGAGAGAATTTAAAATATAATGTTTGGGTAGAGAGGGTGAGCCCAAGAAGAACACTGAAAAGGAACTATCCGAGAGGTAGGGAGAAAAAAAGCGTGTGCTGACAGAAGCTAGGCAGGTGTGTCAAGAAACCTTTTTAAGACTTTTTAACCTCTCAGTGTTGAGAAGTAAAAATGAAAGTTTAAAATATCCATCAAATCTAATTACATGAAGTATAGTGTGCAGTAGAGTAAACTGGATTGGAGGGGTTGGGGTGAAATTGATGAATCCTAGATATATAACACTGGCACAGACACATGGATTAATATATTGCAACTGTCTTCTCTATCCCTATTTTTATAGCTAATATTTGGACTTCAAAAAAATCCTGGCCCCAGTAGAATTATCATCTCCCAACAAAAGCTGCCTGTTCTCCCATAAAATGTACTATATCTCATGATCTAAGTCAGAAACTAGCCTTCATGCTTGATATCTCCTTCACCCTTGTCTCTTAATTTCACTAGTTAGTAAAAGTCTGAATTCTGTCTCTGATTCCATTGTGGAAGTTGCAGACATACCAATCTATATTGCCCCTTCCATGGTCCAGATCATCATTATCTTATGCTTAGTTTCTAAAGCAACTTATCTAACTGATTTGCCTACTTGCTAATCTCAGTCCATCTCCATTTATTCTCTATTCTTCAACCCGTGTTATCATCTTAAAATGCAAATGTGTTCCCTTCCTTATTTTTATATTTGAGCTGTTCCATAAGAATGTGAGCACAAAAATATATTCATAAACAGCAGATTTTGCTGGAAATGTGGATATAGAAGGCACTGAGTAAACTATGCAAAGTCCTGGAGTATTTGTCTGTTCTGTCATCAGTATACTATCAGCAGGTATCAATTTTAACTTACCTTCCACCAAGTTGCCCATTGTTGATTTTTTTTTGTTTTAGGTTTTTCATCAGTTTTTCAAACAGATATTTTTTTCACCATATCTTGGGGAAAAGCTATTAACTTTCTCTCTCCAAGAAAAAAGAATTTGGTCAACTCAAGTTTCTGCTTTAAAGCCCTTTCTAAACTGGGATCCCTATTTAGGTCAAGCAATTACGTACCATCAATACTGATGCAGATTTTAAGGTCTTCTTTGTCTACTACTTCCCTTGAATATTTCTTGATAATTTGAGGTAATACAATTTATGTCTATTCTTTAATTGGAATTAACAAGCCCATATAGATTATTACAAAGCACTTTGATGATTTCTCAGAGCTGAGAACCCCAGAGACAGAGGAGCCTAGTGGGCTGCCGTCTATGGGGTCGCACAGAGTCGGACAGGACTGAAGTGACTTAGCAGCAGCAACAGCACAGAGCTGAAGGTGATATTCTTAATTATATAGTGTCTATGTTGAAGCATTTTCTAGCTACTTGTGTCAAGTGTATCGAAGTATGTAGTTTAAATGAAGGCAGAAGTAGCTATGTTGTTTGGAGATTGATAATAAATGATAAAACTATAAGTAAAATCAAAGAAGTAGGTATATAAACAAGGATAGTGGTTATTTGGGGGCAGTAAATGCTATCCTTATTTATATAACTACTTCTTTTCTTCCCCTACTCCCATATCATTGTCACTCTATTCTTCTGACTCTAATATGTGAGTAAACTTATTCACCAAGGTCTTCATTTCTATTCATGAATTGGGATTTCTTGTAAGTCTGCTCTACTAATTTATTCAGATTGTAAAATATATCAGAATTGCCTTTCTTTTGAAGGGTGAATGACATTTCATTGCATCTATATATTTTGTTTATGCATTCATCCACTGATGGACACATGAATGACTTCCACTTCGTGGCAATTGTAAATAATGCTGCTATTACCATGAGTGTACACATATCTGATCCTCATCTTCATTTGTTTTGCATGTATGCCCACAAGTGGACTTGTTGGATATGAACTTTAATTTTTTGAGGACTTTGAAAGAGTAGTAAACTTTGAAAGAAGAGGTCTAATGCGTCTATATGTGATATTCTCATTCAAAACTCTTTTGGATGTCTAATGCCCCCTTGAGATTCCTTTTGAATTTTACAATGAATTTTTCAAAGTGTAAAAATATCATTGGGATATTGATAGGGATTGCACTGAATCTTTGAATTACTTTGGGTGGTATTAACATCTTGGCAATATTAAATTTTCCAGTTCACGACCATGGATGTTGTTCTAGTCAACTTTCTAAAATGTTTTCCAGAACACAATATTTTACCACATTGATTAAGTTTATTCCTAAGTATTTCATCAGTTTTGAAACAATTGAAATTGGAATTATTTTGCTATAAGTTAGCCTTTCGGAGAAGGAAATGGCAACCCACTCCAGTATTATTGCCTGGAAAATCTCATGGACGGTGGAGCCTGGTAGGCTACAGTCCATGGGGTTCCAAAGAGTCGGGCGACTGAGCGACTTCACTTTCACTTTCACTTTTAGCCTTTGAATTGTTCATTGTTAGTGAATAGAAATATGAGTTTTGCATGTCGGCTTTGTATCATGCAACTTTGCTCAATTGTCTATTAGTTCTTACAAGATTGTGTGTGTGTGTAGAATCTTTAGGATTTTTCTATGTCTGAAATCATGTTGCCTGTGAACACTTTTCCTTTCTGATTTAGATGCCTTTTATTAATACTTGTTTATTTTTCCTAACTGTTCTGGCTAGGACTTCCAGTACTATGTTGAAAAGTGGGGAGAAGTGTTGAAGTGGACAGAACAAGCATCTTTAACTTGTTCCTGATTTTAGTAGAAAATCTTTTGAGTCTTTCACCATTAAGTGTGATGTTAGCAGCAGGTACTTTATATATAGCTTTTTTAATGTTGAGATAGTTTCCTTTAATTCTTCATTTGTTGATTGTTCTTGAATCATGAAAACATGTTGGATATTGTCAAATGCTTTTTCTGCATTAAATAATGTGATCATGTGGTCTTTCTCTTCATTCTGTTTCTGTGATATTACACTAATTAATTTTCATAGTTTGCACCATCTTGCATGCCAGAAGTAAATCCAACTTTATTATGGTTTATAATCTTTTCAATATGTTGTTGAATTTACTATTAATTTGTAGAGGAATTTTGCACCTTATGTTTCATAAGTGATATCGGTCTTTAGCTTTTCCTTACACCATTTTTCTGGCATTGATACCAAAGTAATTCTTACTTAACTGAATGATTTTGGAAATCTTTCATACTCTTCAAGTTTTTTGAAGAACATGAAGAGAATCGGTGTTATTACTTATTTAAATGTTTGGTAGAAATCACCAGGAAAGCCATCAAGACTTGGGTTTGTCTTTGTATTCAGTTAGTTGCTTTATTCATTCTCTTATGAATTATGGTCTCTGGGGGCTTCCCAGATGGTGACAGCAATAAAGAATCTGCCTGGCAATGCAAGAGATGCAAGATATGTGATTTTGATCCCCGCATCAGGAAGATCCCAAGAGTAGCAAATGGCAACCCACTCTGGTATTCTTGTCTGGAAAATCCCGTGAACAGAGGAACCTGGTGGGTTACAATCCACGGGGCTGCAACAAGCTGGACATGACTGAGAGGCTGAGCACACACACAACAAACACAGAGAGAGTATTATCGACCAGTCAACATACTGCAGAACTTAGTAGTTTCTGAAAGGTATGCCAGTGTGCATGCTGTCACTTCAGTCATGTCGGACTCTTTGCAACCCTGTGGACTACAGCCCACCAGGCTCCTCTGTCTATGGGATTCTCCAGACAAGAATGCCTGAGTGGGTTGCCATGCCCTCTTCCAGGGGATCTTCCCGACACAGGGATCGAACCCATGTCTCACATGTCTCCTGCACTGGCAGGCAGGTTCTTTACCACTAGTGTCACCTGGGAAACCCTCTGAAATGTATATAATAAGTCTAAAAGTGTTGCTTGAATGGGTGACTGAAGTTGAGCTCTCCTTGTAAAATCAAATGATAGGAAACTCTAACAAAGCTGACAACATCACTCAGTTTAACAGAATGAATGTTACAGATCTCAGCCAAACTTTGGACTTAGAAAAAGCCAAAGCATGGTCCGTTTTCTAAAATGTGGTAAAGATGTTGGGCTATAACTCAGGTGTTCCTTATAGAATGAACATTTTCTCATACAATTCTTTCAGGATCTCAGAAGTTCTGTGCTTAAAATCAGCAGTTTTCTTGAGAAAGAACTGAGTGAAGAGGATCTGGATGCTATTGTGAATCAGGCTGCATTTCAGAATATGAAAGTTGATCCTCAAGCTAATTATGATGCCATTCTGAAAAATGAAATCGGGATGAGAACAAACAACGGACAATTCCTGCGCAAAGGTGATGTTAAGTGGGTAATAGAAGCAAATGTGTTGAGACTTGTCTTGAGTCCTTGGCTGCTGCTGCTGCTGCTGCTGCTGCTAAGTCGCTTCAGTCCTGTCTGACTCTGTGCGACCCCATAGATGGCAGCCCACCAGGCTCCCCCGTCCCTGGGATTCTCCAGGCAAGAACGCTGGAGTGGGTTGCCATTTCCTTCTCCAATGCGTGAAAGTGAAAAGTGAAAATGAAGTCGCTCAGTCGTGTCTGACTCTGAGCGACCCCATGGACTGCAGTCTACCAGGCTCCTCCGTCCATGGGATTTTCCAGGCAAGAACACTGGAGTGGGGTGCCATTTCCTTCTCCAGTGCATAAAAGTGAAAAGTGAAAGTGAAGTCTCTCAGTCGTGTCCAATTCTTGGCGACCCCATGGACTGCAGCCTGCAGGCTCCCCCGTCCCTGGGATTCTCCAGGCAAGAGTGCTGGAGTGGGGTGCCATTGCCTTCTCCTCCTTGGCTGCTAGATTAAGTTAAATGTGGCCTGCAACATGTCTCTCCAAGAATCACTGTTTAAACAGAGAATCAATGATCCTAACTAAAATGAACCTGAAAATTATCCCAGGAAACAGAACAGAACTTCAGTATCTGACTAATAAATATTAGATTCCTTCTTTCTTAACCATGTGACCCTACTTTAAAATTTCTTAAAAAGTCTTACCAAAAGGCAAAAGATACGTGTCCAAGAGAGCTCCAATTCTTGGTTTACCTTATTGCTCTTCAGAATATTCTAGATGGAAGGTTAATATGTATTTTGTTTTGAGAAGGATTTTTATATCATTTCTTTCCTTTCAAGTTGATATTTCTTCATTGTAAAAAGTCGATTGCTACCTCATTAACCCAATGTGCTATGAGTTCAATCATCCAATAACATGAATAAATTTTTATTATGCTCCATTAAGTTGCCAGGGGTTGCTAAGAATAAATATATTTTCTCCTGATACTCCTTAATTTCAATTTTTTCATTTAATCTTTTTAATATACATTATTCTAAAACATAATTTGCACTTATCTATATCACTAGACTCATATTTCATCCTAATATATTCATAACAGCACTATGACAATAGACACTGATTAAATTTTAATTATATAAAGATCTTATTAAAATTACTGTGGATACCAATATTTTAAAAAGTCATTGCTTCCTCTTTGTCCCATTTATTATCAGTTTTCACTTCTCATTGCTCAACTAATCAGATATAAAGCATTTCTCATGCCCATGTAACTTACTGCCAAATGACCGTAATATAAACAAAATAAATTCTGATAGCCAAAGATGCCAATTTATTCATCTTTATTACATAATTGAATTAATGTTGGTTTCAAACTTCCATCAAGTGAAACTTTTGTATTAATGGCAGCCCTTGGCACCCTCTGTTCCTTGAATTTATTACATGAAAATCTATTAGTAATGGTTCCTCTTTCCATGGGATGCTCCAGGCAAGAATACTAGAGTAACTTGCCATGCCCTCCTCCAGGGGATCTTCCTGACCCAGATCAAACCCAAGTCTCTTGTGTCTCCTAAACTGGCAGGCGGGATACAGTTTATTTACAATATCATATTAGTTTTAGTTGTACAGCATAGTTCAGTTCAGTTCAGTTGCTCAGTTGTATCTGACTCTTTGTGACCCCATGGACTGCAGCATGCCAGACCTCCCTGTCCATCACCAAGTCCCGGAGTTTACTGAGACCCCATGTTCATTGAGTCAGCAATGCCATCCAACCATCTCATCCTCTGCCATCCCCTTCTCCTCCCACCTTCATCTTTCCCAGCATCTGGGTCTTTTCTAATGAGTCAGTTCTTCACATCAGGTGGCCAAAGTATTGGAGTTTCAGATTCAACATCAGTCCTTCCAATGAATATTAAGGACTGAATTCTGGTGCATGGACTGGATAGACCTCTGTGCCATCCAAGGGACTCTTAAGGGTCTTCTCCAACACCACAGTCATGCTTGGGGCTGGTGCATGGGGATGACCCAGAGAGATGTTATGGGGAGGGAGGTGGGAGGGGGGTTCATGTTTGGGAACGCATGTAAGAATTAAAGATTTTAAAATTAAAAAAATAAAAAACTAAAAAAAAAAAGATTAAAAAAAAAACAACAACAAAGCGTCAATGCTTTGGCTCTCAGCTTTCTTTATAGTCCAACTAGATGGATCTTTTGGCAAAGCAATGTCTCTGCTTTTTAACATGCTGTCTAGGCTGGTCATAACTTTTCTTCCAAGGAGTAAGCATCTTTTAATTTCATGGCTGCACTCACAACCTGCAGTGATTTTGGAGCCCCCCAAAATAAAGTCTGTCACTTTCCACTGTTTCCCCATCTATTTGCCATGAAGTGATGGCACCAGGTGCCATGATCTTAGTTGTCTGAATGTTGAGTTTTAAGCCAATTTTTTCACTCTCCTCTTTCACTTTCATCAAGAGGCTCTTTAGTTCTTCTTCACTTTCTGCCGTAAGGATGGTATCATCTGCATATCTGAGGTTATTGATATTTCTCCTGGCAATCTTGATTCCAGCTTGTGCTTCCTCCAGCCCAGCATTTTGCATGATGTACTCTGCATAGAAGTTAAATAAGCAGAATGACAATATACAGCCTTGGCATACTCCTTTCCCAATTTGGAACCAGTCTGTTGTTCCATGTCCAGTTCTAACTGTTGCTTCCTGACCTGCATACAGATTTCTCAAGAGGCAGGTCAGTTGGTCTGGTATTCCCATCTCTAAGATTTTCCAGTTTGTTGTGATCCACACAGTCAAAGGCTTTGGCATAGTCAATAAAATAGAAGTAGGTGTTTTTCTGCAATTCTCTTGCTTTTTCGATGATCCAACAGATGTTGGCAATTTGATCTCTGGTTCCTCTGCCTTTTCTTAATTCAGCTTGAACATTTGGAAGTTCATAGTTCACATACTGTTGAAGTGTAGCTTGGAGAATTTTGAGCATTGCTTTACTAGCATGTGAGATGAGTGCAATTGTGCAGTGGTTTGAGCATTCTTTGGCATTGCCTTTCTTTGGGATTGGAATGACAACTGACATTTTCCAGTCCTGTGGCCACTGTTGCGTTTTCCACATTTGCTGGCATACTGAATGCAGCACTTTCACAGCATCATCTTTTAGGATTTGAAGTAGCTCAACTGGAATCCCATCACCTCCACTAACTTTGTTCGTAGTGACGTTTCCTAAGGCCCACTTGACTTCACATTCCAGAATGTCTGGCTCTAGATGAGTGATCACACCATCATGATTATCTGGGTTATGAAGATTTTTTTTTATAGTTCTTCTGTGTATTCTTGCCACCTCTTCTTAATATCTTCCACTTCTGTTAGGTCCATACCATTTCTGTCCTTTATTGTGCCCATCTTTGCATGAAATATTCCCTTGATATCTCTAATTTTCTTGCAGAGATCTTTAGTCTTTCCCATTCTATTGTTTTCCTCTATTTCTCTGTATTGATCACTGAGGGAGAAGGCTTTCTTATATCTCCTTGCTATTCTTTGAAACTCTGCATTCAAATGGGTATATCTGCCCTTTTCTCCTTTGCCTTTTACGTCTCTTTTCATGGCTATTTTTAAGGCCTCCTCAGACAGCCATTTTGCCTTTTTGCATTTCTTTTTCTTGGAGATGGTCTTGATCACTGCCTCCTGTACAATGTCAAGAATCTCCATCCATACTTCAGGCACTCTGTCTATCAGATCTAATCCCCTGAATCTATTTGTCCCTTCCACTGTATAATCATAAGGGATTTGATTTAAGTCATACCTGAATGGTCTTGTGGTTTTCCCTACTTTATTCAATTTAAATTTGAATATGGCAATAAGGAGTTCATGATCTGATCCACAGTCAGCTCCTGGTCTTGATTTTGCTGACCATATAGAGCTCCTCCATCTTTGGCTGCAAAGAATATAATCAGTCTGATTCGGTATTGACCATCTGGTGATGTCCATGTGTAGAGTCTTCTCTTGTGCTGTTGGAAGAGGGTGTTTGCTATGACCAGTGCATTCTCTTGGCAAAACTCTATTAGTCTTTGCTCTGCTTCATTCTGTACTCCAAGGCCAAATTTGCCTTTTACTCCAGCTATTTCTTGATTTCCTACTCTTGCATTCCAGTCCCCTATAATGCAAAGGACGTTTTTTTGGGGGGGGTGTTAGTTCTAGAAGGTCTTGTAGGTCTTCATAGAAGTGTTCAACTTCAGGTTCTTCAGAATTACTGGTCAAGGCATAGTCTTGGATTACCGTGATATTGAATGGTTTGCCTTGGCAATAAACAGATCTTTCTGCCATATTTGATATTGCATCCAAGTACTGCATTTCAGACTTTTTTTTTTACTATGATGGCTACTCCATCATGCATGTACAGCATAGTGATTCACTATTTTTGCATATTATACTCCATTATAGATTATTGCAAGGTAATTGTTATAATTCCCTGTGCTATACAATGTATCCTTGTTGTTCATATACTTTATATTGGAATCCTGGAGCCCAGGGTTCTCCAGCTTTTCTAACTGTCCCAGTGGTTTTCCAATCAGCCAAAGTCTGATATGCCCAGCTCATGGCATCTGGCAGTCTGTTCATTCCCCAGTGTTGTCTCACATGATCTCCCTTTTCCTCTGAGTCTCTCCCAAGGGTCAGACGTCCTGGCGCGATCGCCCTTTTTCCCTTCATACGTGTGCTATCTTGTATCTTTCTGATAGTCCTGGTTTTCCAGGAGTCTCACTGCCTGTTTCTAGATAGAATTCTTTCAGTGAGAAAGAATCAGTTAGAAGCAAAGTTTCAATGAGAATTCTTCCACACGAAGGTGTATTTTTGATATGTTCTTGGGGAGAGTTGAAGTTCAACTCCTTTTGCTCACCATCTTGATCTCACTTCCTCTTAAAAATCTTTGGGTCATTCTCTCTCTCTCTCTCTCTTTTTTTTTTTTTTTTGCAATTTTAAAGATGAATAAAATACTTACTTTGAAGGATATCATTAAGAACTATATTATGTGAAATAATAGATGTGGTTTGCCAAGTATGGTGTATGGAACTTTGTAAGATATATTTAAATATTCTAATCTCTTTGAATATTTAGCTTTATTTTTCCTTCTTAAGAAAGTTCTATATTAATGGTAGTGGATAATGAAAATTAAAGATAAGGAAGTGGATTATCACTCTGTTTTCTGTGTTATCACGTCCTAAGTGTGTTTTTAGCTCAGCCATGTATAAGAGAAAGTGAGGCATCAAATTCCATGGAAAACAAATAGATAGTCATCTGCTTAAGTAGATAACAAAGTGGTTGGAAGGAAGCTTTTGCCCAACAGTGCTACCTCCTCACCCAGGGCTATCTGTGTGTTTATTCCACCAGGTACCGTTGGAGACTGGAAACATCACTTGACCGTGGAGCAAAATGAGCGATTTGACAGAGTATTCCAAAGGAAGATGAAAGAGTTTCCCTTGAAGTTCATCTGGGAAATAGATGAGGAGTAGAATCAGTGGAAAATATAATAATACTGTAAAAATCTAACAACTGGAAAGCATATTTTAATATATACATTAATTTGTGCTTCTCATACAAATGTTAATTATAAAACTTTATTAATTGACAAAATCAGTAAACTGTGCTTAGATTCAATTCCATGCCTTTAATGAAACTTTGACATTTCACCAATTATAATGATTTGGATAATCTGCAGTGTTAGCCTATATGATAAAGTGAAAGAAAGAAAGCATGCAACATGAATAGTTTGAGAGTGTTTTCCATAGCAGGCACTCATTATTTATCTATAATTTTTGAATTGAAATTTGATAATTTGGCTTTGAATCAATGTGACTAATGAGTAAATAAAGAAATCACATGCATCTGAGAAGCAGATTCATCTATTTAATGATTTACCAATTCACAAAGTTTATACTAAGGAGTTAAGTTTCAAAGGTAGATTGATCATCTAATAGTCTAATTATTTAACTATTTGGATGGAGAGAAATATTTGTACCTATATAACTCACTAAAGTAATACTATGTGTATCTAAGAGTTGCATATTTAGAATAAAATTACTTTGAACAAGAGAAATATAGATAAATATGTCTTTAATTCCTAAATGGAGAAAACATTGTGATGCATAAAAGTGTTGTAAGAAAATTAATAAAATTCATAAATTCACAGTGAAACACCTCAAGGTATCACCCTCCATCAGTTCAGTTCAGTTAGTTGCTCAGTCGTGTCCAACTCTTTGCAACACACTGAATCGCAGCATGCCGGGCCTCCCTGTATATCACCAACTCCCGGAGTTCACTCAGACTCACGTCCATTGAGTCTGTGATGCCATCCAGCCATCTCATCCTTAGTCATCCCCTTCTCCTTCTGCCCCCAATCCCTCCCAGCATCAGAGTCTTTTCCAATGAGTCAACTCTTTGCATGAAGTGGCCAAAGTACTGGAGTTTCAGCTTCAGCATCATTCCTTCCAAAGAAATCCCAGGGCTGATCTCCTTCAGAATGGACTGGTTGGATCTCCTTGCAGTCCAAGGGACTCTCAAGAATCTTCTCCAACACCACAGTTCAAAAGCATCAATTCTTCGGCACTCAGCTTTCTTCACAGTCCAACTCTCACATCAATACATGACCACATGAAAAACCATAGCCTTGACTAGATGGACCTTTGTTGGTAAAGTAATGTCTCTGCTTGTGAATATGCTATCTAGATTGGTCATAACTTTGCTTCCAAGGAGTAAGCGTCTTTTAATTTCATGGCTGCAGTCACCATCTGCAGTGATTTTGGAGCCCCCAAAAATAAAGTCTGACACTGTTTCCACTGTTTCCCCATCTATTTCCCATGAAGTGATGGGACTGGATGCCATGATCTTCATTTTCTGAATGTTGAGCTTTAAGCCAACTTTTTCACTCTCCTCTTTCACTTTCATCAAGTGGCTTTTTAGCTCCTCTTCACTTTCTGCCATAAGGGTGGTGTCATCTGCATATCTGAGGTTATTGGTATTTCTTCTGGCAATCTGGATTCTAGCTTGTGCTTCTTCCAGCCCAGCGTTTCTCATGATGTACTCTGCATAGAAGTTAAATAAGCAGGGTGACAACATACAGCCTTGATGTACTCCTTCTCCTATTTGGAACCAGTCTGTTGTTCCATGTCCAGTTCTAACTGTTGCTTCCTGACCTGCATACAGGATTCTCAAGAGGCAGGTCAGGTGTCTAGTATTTCCATCTCTTTTAGAATTCTCCAGAGTTTCTTGTGATCCACACAGTCAAAGGCTTTGGTATAGTCAATAAAGCAGAAATAGATGTTTTTTGGGAACTCTCATGCTTTTTCCATGATCCAGTGGATGTTGACAATTTGATCTCTGATTCCTCTGCCTTTTCTAAGGCCAGCTTGAACAACTGGAAATTCACAGTTCACATATTGCTGAAGCCTGGCTTGGAGAATTTTGAGCATCCCTTTACTAGCGTGTGAGATGAGTGCAACTGTGCGGTAGTTTCAGCATTCTTTGGCATTGCCTTTCTTTGGGATTGGAAAGAAAAATGACCTTGTCCAGTCCTGTGGCCACTGCTGAGTTTTCCAAATTTGCTGACACATTGAGTGCAGCACTTTCACAGCATCATCTTTCAGGATTTCAAACAGCTCAACTGGAATTCCATCACCTCCACTAGCTTTGTTTGTAGTGATGATTTGTAAGGCCCACTTGACTTCACATACCAGGATGTCTGGCTCTAGGTGAGTGATCACACCATCATGATTATCTTGGTCATGAAGATCTCTTTTGTACAGTTCTTCTGTGTATTCTTGCCACCTCTTCTTAATATCTTCTGCCTCTGTTAGGTCCATACCATTTCTGTCCTTTATTGAGCCCATCTTTGCATGAAATGTCCCCTTGATGTCTCTTGAAGAGATCTCTAGCCTTTCCCATTCTGTTGTTTTCCTCTATTTCTTTGCATTAAACACTGAGGAAGGCTTTCTTATCTCTTCTTGCTATTCTTTGGAACTCTGCATTCAGATGTTTATGTCTTTTCTTTTCTCCTTTGCTTTTTGCTTCTCTTCTTTGCACAGCTATTTGTATGGCCCCCTCAGATAGCCATTTTGGTTTTTTGCATTTCTTTTCCATTGGGATGGTCTTGATACCTGTCTCCTGTACAATGTTACGAGCCTCCATCCATAGTTTATCAGACACTCTATCTATCAGATCTAGTCCCTTGAATCTATTTTTCACTTCCACTGTATAATCATAAGGGATTTGATTTAGGTCATACCTGAATAGGCTAGTGGTTTTCCCTACTTTCTTCAATTAAAGTCTGAATTTGGTAATAAGTAGTTCATGATGTGAGCCACAGTCAGCTCCTGGTCTTGTTTTTGCTGACTGTATAGAGCTTCTCCATCTTTGGCTGAAAAGAATATAATCAATCTGATTTTGGTGTTGACCATCTGGTGATGTCCATGGTAGAGTCTTCTCTTGTGTTGTTGGAAGAGGGTGTTTGCTATGACCAGTGCATTTATTGGCAAAACTCTATTAGTCTTTGCCCTGCTTCATTCCGTATTCCAAGGCCAAATTTGCCTGTTACTCCAGGTGTTTCTTGACTTCCCACTTTTGCATTCCAGTCTCCTATAATGAAAAGGACATATTTTTGGGGTGTTAGTTCTAAAAGGTCTTGTAGGTCTTCATAAAACCATTCAACTTCAGCTTCTTCATTGTTACTGGTTGGGGCATAGACTTGGATTACTGTGATATTGAATGGTTTGCCTTGGAAACGAACAGAGATCATTCTGTCGTTTTCGAGATTGCATCCAAGTACTGCATTTCAGACTCTTTTGTTGACCATGATGGCTACTCCATTTCTTCTGAGGGATTCCTGCCCACAATAGTGTAGATATGATGGTCATCTGAGTGAAATTCACCCATTCCAGTCCATTTTAGTTTGCTGATTCCTAGAATGTTGACGTTCACCCTTGCCATCTCTTGTTTGACCACTTCCAATTTGCCTTGATTCATGGACCTGACATTCCAGGTTCCTATGCAATACTGCTCTTTACAGCATTGGACCTTGCTTCTATCGCCAATCACATCTGCAGCTGGGTATTGTTTTTGCTTTGGCTCCATCCCTTCATTCTTTCTGGAGTTATTTCTCCCCTCATCTCCAGTGGCATATTGGCCACCTACTGACCTGAGGAGTTCAGCCTTGACGTACTCCTTTTATATTTGGAACCAGTCTGTTGTTCCATGTCCAGTTCTAACTGTTGCTTCCTGACCTGCATATAGGCTTCTCAAGAGGCAGGTCAGGCAGTCTGGTATTCTTATCTCTTTCAGAATTTCTCACAGTTTATTGTGATCCACACTGTCAAAGGCTTTGGCATAGTCAATAAAGCAGATATAGATGTTTTTCAGGAACTTTCCTGCTTTTTCGATGATCCAGGGGATGTCGGCAATTTGATCTCTGGTTCCTCTGCCTTTTCTAAAACCAGCTTGAACATCTGGAAGCTCATGGTTCATGTATAGTTGAAGCCTGCCTTGGAGAATTTTGAGCATTCCTTTACTAGTGTGTGAGATGAGTGCAATTGTGCAGTAGTTTGAGCATTGTTTGGCATTGCCTTTCTTTGGGATTAGAATGAAAACTGACCTTGTCCAGTCCTGTGGCTACTGCTGAGTTTTCCATATTTGCTGGCATATTGAGTGCAGCACTTTCACAGCATCATCTTTCAGGATTTGAAATAGCTCAACAGGAATTCCATCACCTCCACTACCTTTGTTCGTAATGATGCTTTCTAAGGCCTGTTTGACTTCACATTCCAGGATGTCTGGCTCTAGGTGAGTGATCACTCCATCGTGATTATCTGGATCATGAAGATCTTTTTGTACAGTTCTCCTGTGTATCCTTGCCACCTCTTCTTAATATCTTCTGCTTCTGTTATATCCATACCATTTCTGTTCTTTATGCCGGGAGGAACCACCCTGTGCCCGAGGCCAGGGGCGGCGGCCGGGAGGAACAACCTGAGGAGCAGTGGCTGCGTGGGTGCAGGAGGGCCTAGGGGAGCTATCCCACATTAAAAGTCAGGAAGGGTGGCGGTAAGGAGATACCCCTCATCCAAGCTGGAGCAGCGGCTGTGCTATGCTGGAGCAGCCTTGAAGAGATATCCCACGCCCAAGGTAAATGAAACCTAAGTAAGATAGTAGGTGTTGCAAGAGGGCATCAGAGGGCAGACACACTGAAACCATACTCACAGAAAACTAGTCAATCTAATCACACTAGGAGATGAACAGAGATCATTCTGTCGTTTTTGAGACTGCTTTGTCTAACTCAATGAAATCAAGCCATGCCTGTGGGGCAACCCAAGACGGGGAGGGTCATGGTGGAGAGGTCTGACAGAATGTGGTCCACTGGAGAAGGGAATGGCAAACAACTTCAGTATTCTTGCCTTGAGAACCTCATGAACAGTATGAAAAGGCAAAATGATAGGATACTGAAAGAGGAACTCCCCAGGTCAGTAGGTGTCCAATAAGCTACTGGAGATGAGGGGAGAAATAACTCCAGAAAGAATGAAGGGATGGAGCCAAAGCAAAAACAATACCCAGCTGCAGATGTGATTGGCGATAGAAGCAAGGTCCAATGCTGTAAAGAGCAGTATTGCATAGGAACCTGGAATGTCAGGTCCATGAATCAAGGCAAATTGGAAGTGGTCAAACAAGAGATGGCAAGGGTGAACATCAACATTCTAGGAATCAGCAAACTAAAATGGACTGGAATGGGTGAATTTCACTCAGATGACCATCATATCTACACTATTGTGGGCAGGAATCCCTCAGAAGAAATGGAGTAGCCATCATGGTCAACAAAAGAGTCTGAAATGCAGTACTTGGATGCAATCTCGAAAACGACAGAATGATCTCTGTTCGTTTCCAAGGCAAACCATTCAATATCACAGTAATCCAAGTCTATGCCCCGAACAGTAACACTGAAGAAGCTGAAGTTGAATGGTTTTATGAAGACCTACAAGACCTTTTAGAACTAACACCCCCAAAAGATGTCCTTTTCATTATAGGAGACTGGAATGCAAAAGTAGGAAGTCAAGAAACACCTGGAGTAACAGGCAAATTTGGCCTTGGAATACGGAATGAAGCAGGGCAAAGACTAATAGAGTTTTGCCAAGAAAATGCACTGGTCATAGCAAACACCCTCTTCCAACAACACAAGAGAAGACTCTACCATGGACATCACCAGATGGTCAACACCAAAATCAGATTGATTATATTCTTTTCAGCCAAAGATGGAGAAGCTCTATACAGTCAGCAAAAACAAGACCAGGAGCTGACTGTGGCTCACATCATGAACTCCTTATTACGAAGTTCAGACTCAAGTTGAAGAAAGTAGGGAAAACTGCTAGACCATTCAGGTATGACCTAAACCAAATCCCTTATGATTATACGGTGGAAGTGAGAAATAGATTTAAGGGCCTAGATCTGATAGATAGAGTGCCTGATGAACTATGGAATGCGGTTCATGACATTGTACAGGAGACAGGGATCAAGATCATCGCCAAGGAAAAGAAATGCAAAAAAGCAAAATGGCTGTCTGGGGAGGCCTTACAAATAGCTGTGAAAAGAAGAGAGGTGAAAAACAAAGGAGAAAAGGAAAGATATAAGCATCTGAATGCAGAGTTCCAGAGAACAGCAAGAAGAGATAAGAAAGCCTTCTTCAGCGACCAATGCAAAGAAATAAAGGAAACGAACAGAATGGGGAAGACTAGAGATCTCTTCAAGAAAATTAGAGATACCAAGGGAACATTTCATGCAAAGATGGGCAGAGTAAAGCACAGAACTGATCTGGCCCTAACAGAAGCATAAAATTTTAAGAAGAGGTGGCAAGAATACACAGAAGAACTTTACAAAAAAGATCTTCATGACCCAGATAATCATGATGGTGTGATCACTCACCTAGAGCCAGACATCCTGGTATGTGAAGTCAAGTGGGCCTTGGAAAGCATCGCTATGAACAAAGCTAGTGGAGGTGATGGAATTCCAGTTGAGCTGTTTGAAATCCTGAAAGATGATGCTGTGAAAGTGCTGCACTCAATATGCCAGCAAATTTGGAAAACTCAGCAGTGGCCACAGGACTGGACAAGGTCATTTTTCTTTCCAATCCCAAAGAAAGGCAATGCCAAAGAATGCTCAAACTACTGCACAATCGCATTCATCTCACATGTTAGTAAAGTAATGCTCAAAATTCTCTAAGCCAGGTCTCAGCAATACGTGAACCATGAACATCCTGATGTTCAAGCTGGTTTTAGAAAAGGCAGAGAAACCAGAGATCAAATTGCCAATATCTGCTGGATCATGGGAAAAGCAAGAGGGTTCCAGAAAAACATCTATTTCTGCTTTATTGACTATACCAAAGCCTTTGACTGTGTGGATCACAATAAACTGTGGAAAATTCTGAAAGAGATGGGAATACCAGACCACCTGACCTGCCTCTTGAGAAATCTGTATGCAGGTCAGGAAGCAGCAGTTAGAACTGGACATGGAACAACAGACTGGTTCCCAATGGGAAAAGGAGTACATCAAGGCTGTATGTTGTCACCCTGCTTATTTAACTTCTATGCAGAGTACATCATGAGAAACGCTAGACTGGAAGAAGCACAAGCTGGAATCAAGATTGCCAGGAGAAATATCAATAACCTCAGATATGCAGATGACACCACCCTTATGGCAGAAAGTGAAGAGGAGCTAAAAAGCCTCTTGATGAAAGTGAAAGTGGAGAGTGAAGACGTTGGCCTAAAGCTCAACATTCAGAAAACGAAGATCATGGCATCCAGTCCCATCACTTCATGGGAAATAGATGGGGAAACAGTGGAAACAGTGTCAGACTTTATTTTTGGGGGCTCCAAAATCACTGCTGATGGTCGTTGCAGCCATGAAATTAAAAGACACTTACTCCTTGGAGGAAAAGTTATGACCATTTAGATAGCATATTGAAAAGCAGAGACATTACTTTGCTGACTAAGGTCCGTCTAGTCAAGGCTATGGTTTTTCCAGTAATCATGTATGGATGTGAGAGTTGGACTGTGAAGAAGGCTGAGCGCCGAAGAATTGATGCTTTTGAACTGTGGTTTTGGACAAGACTCTTGAAAGTCCCTTGGACTGCAAGGAGAACCAGCCAGTCCTTTCTGAAGGAGATCAGCCCTGGGATTTCTTTGGAGGGAATGATCCTGAAGCTGAAACTCCAGTACTTTGGCCACCTCATGCGAAGAGTTGACTCATTGGAAAAGATTCTGATGCTGGGAGGGATTGAAGGCAGGAGGAGAAGGGGACGACAGAGGATGAGATGGCTGGATGGCATCACGGACTCAATGGACGTGAGTCTGAGTGAACTCCGGGAGTTGGTGATGGACAGGGAGGCCTGGCATGCTGCGATACATGGGGTCGGAAAGAGTCGGACACGACTGAGCGACTGGACTGAACTAAATTGAAATTTATTTATCAAGCAACATGTTTATGAAGGAATGTTGGCTTGTAGCCAAATTCTCAACCTGGGAGACATATTTTGGGAAGATGAGGAAGTGGTAATCATAAAGAGAGAATGGACATAGAAGACAGAATGTCACTGTAGTTAGAACTGGACGTGTAACAATGGCCTGGTTCAAAACTTGGAAAGGTGTACGACAGGTCTGTATATTTTCACCCTGCTTATTTTACATTTATGCAGAGTATATCAGGGGATATGCCAGGCTGCATGAATCACAAGCTGGACTCAAGATTGCTTGGAGAAATATGAACAACCTCAGATATGCAGATGATACCACTCTAAAGGCAGAAAGGAAAGAGGAACTAAAGAACCTCTTGAGGAAGGTGATAGAAGAGAGTGGAAAAGCTGGCTTAAAGCTCAGCATTTAAAAAACTAAGATCATGGCATCTGATCCCACAACTTCATGGCAAATAGATGGGGAAAAAGTAGAAACAGTAACATATTTCATTTTATTGGTCTCCAAAATCACTGTGGGCAGTGACTGCAGCCATAAAATTAAAAGACATTTGCTCCTTGGGGGAAAAGCTATGAGAAACCTAGACAACATATTAAAACCAGAGACATCACTTTGCCAACAAAGGTCTATATATTCAAACCTTCGGTTTTTCCAGTAGTCATGTATGGATGTGAGAGCTGGACCATTAAGAAGGCAGGGCACCAAAGAATTTATACTTTTGAATTGTGGTGCTGGAGAAGACTATTGAGAGTCCCTTTGTCTGCAAGGAGATCAAACCAGTCAATCTTAAAGGAAATCAACCCTGAATATTCACTTGAAGGACTATTGCTGAAGCTGAAGCTCCAATACTTTGGTCACTTGTTGCAAAAAGTCAACTCTTTGGAAGATTTCCTGATGCTGGGAAAGACTGAAGGCAGGAGGAGAAGGGGGTGACAGAGGGTGAGCTGGTTGGATGGTGTCACTGACTCAATGGACATGAATCTGAGCAAACTCTGGGAGATAGTGAAGAATAGGGAAGCCTGACATAGTGCAGTCCATTGCAAAGAGTTGGACACAACTTAGAGACTGAACAACAATTGTCTGTTGCCGGGATCCAGCCCCGGTGGATCCAGGGTGATTCGAAGGTGGGGACGGAGTCGGTGTCTTTGGAAATAACTTACTTAATTACAGATAGAAAGGGATTAGAAGATTAGCAGAGAAAAAGAGGCTGAATAACTTGGTTCACATGGGATACCAATCACCAGCTACACCGGCCGCAGGTGTCTTCCCGTTCTCCCGAAGGAGAGGTGGCACTGAGCCCCCCCCCCCGGTCCGATCTTAGAAGCCCAGGCAAAATTAATAGGCTTGGTGAGTACCCATGCACCAGATGGGAATTCAGCCAGAAAATAGTAGGAGAGAAAAAGAGGCTGAATAACTTGGTTTACGTGGGATACCAATAAAATTCCAAGACAAGGAATTTGCACCATCTACGTTGGGCCACTGGTGCCACTTGAATATCGGAAGGTGCCCCTCCTTGGGCTCCTTCTCGCGTGGGCTTGAAAACCGGGGCAAATAAGTAGACTTGGAGGGCACCCACGCTCCAGATGGGAATTCAGCCAGAAAAACAGGGAGCAGAAAAGAACGACATGAGGGAATCAGTCTTTCCAGAAACTGATCTGATTTCTTTATTTTTGGGTTTGCTTATATACCTTTTGTTACACATAGGGATGAATACAGAGTCACGCGGGAGTCAGCAGTCCTGACCTTTATCAAAATCAGGTGCTTCACATAAATGTATAAAAAAAGGTACATCATCTTCTGGCCATGAGTGAGACCTGCTGACATTTTATGATCCTTTCTTTCTGATAACCAAAAAACTTATTTCTTCCCAGGGTGTTTTTTCTTAAACCAGGCACCACCCTCCAAATAAAGTTACATTCCTATAGGGTGAGGGTATAGTGAGTTACAATCAAGAAAGGAATTCAATGGAGTATTACTCAGCCATTAAAAAGAATTCATTTGAATCAGTTCTGATGAGATGGATGAAACTGGAGCCAATTATACAGAGTGAAGTAAGCCAAAAAGAAAAACACCAATACAGTATACTAACACATATATATGGAATTTAGAAAGATGGCAATGACGACCCTGTATGCAGGACAGCAAAGGAGACACAGATGTGTATAACGGACTTTTGGACTCAGAGGGAGAGGGAGAGGGTGGGATGATTTGGGAGAATGGCATTCTAACATGTATACTATCATGTAAGAATTGAATCACCAGTCTATGTCTGACGCAGGATATAGCATGCTTGGGGCTGGTGCATGGGGATGACCCAGAGAGATGTTATGGGGAGGGAGGTGGGAGGGGGGTCCATGTTTGGGAATGCATGTAAGAATTAAAGATTTTTAAATTATTTAAAAAAATAAATAAAAAGCCAAAATAAAATAAAATAAAATAAATGCTGAAAAAAAAAGAAAGGAATTTATTTAACCTAAGGTTAACAGGATTAATCTTAAAGGTTAATACTTATTTCTCCTATATGCTTAAAGGTTAATACTTATTTCTCCTATATGTTAGTTATATTCATTATAAGGGTAGGGAACATGGAGATTTAGCAGCAAACATCAGCCCAACAAATGAAAATCCTTTCACCAATGTTCCCCTTAAGATCTATTTAGTCTTAAGATATGATAAAGTTACATTTTTACATAGCAAGGACACAGTGATTTATAACAAAGTACAGTGATCTATTACAAAAGAGAAAATCCATTACCTCAAAAAGTCTAGTATTGCTAACCTTAAAACTACTATATTTCATTTTCTATATTCCAAACACATTGATTAATATATTCCCAGGTGCCTAAGGATATGGAGGCCTGGCGGCAATCATTGACTCAATAAGAAGAAAAAGCCCTATGCTAATTAAGACTCTCAAAATACTCCAAAACTCTCTGTGTTGTTTATGGTTAAGAGGTAGTAAACAATCATGTGCTAGTGGCAGGAGTATGGATAATCCTGTCACACAAGCTAATCTGTCAGCAGAGAGGTTTGACCTGAAACATCCTTGTCCCACCCAGAGCAGGGAATTAGCAGCAATTATTGACACAACAAATGAAAAACCCTTCACCAATATAATTCCTAACCAACCCACTTTACTAACAATTTCTAACTCCCCAAAAGAATTTGCCTTTAGTAAGTCTAAAACATCTCGTGCCTCTCAGATTGGGAGGCTGTAAACAATCACATGTGGCCAGACGAACCCATACAGGTGGGCTAGATAACCTTCAGAGGAGTTCGTAAGTTGAAACACTCTTGTCACGCCCAAGAATTTTTATTGCCTTGGAGCTGCACTTTTACTCCTTCTCCGAGAGAAACGGTTATGGGGGAGAGCCCCCCGTAAAGTCAGAGGTTTAGGTGAGAGCATAAAACAGACTCTGGTTTGGGGGTTAGATGCTCGGGAACAGGGGGTTTCCTGAGGCTTGATCACGCCTTTGTGTATACCAAGCCTCCTTCCTCATGACCTTTGCCATGGGCGGAGTTCCTCATGCTGACTCCCAGTAGTCTGTCTACTAAATCTGCCATCCGGTGGCTTTTCTGTCCTCATGAGGGACACTCTGGAGATTGTCAAGGTTGCAGAAGCAATTGTACAGGAAATATTTTTACCAGAGTATAAGATATCACAAACAGTCTAACAACTCATACTAGCCAGATTCAAAGCTAGATCCTCCAAGTGTTCCAGAATAGTTAATGTTCAGGATGGGTGTAGGTTTTGGACTCTGTCATGGACTTAGGGTAGGTCTTATATGGCAGCTATGGAATGTTCATTCCAGCACTGAGGAGAACAGATTGATGCAAGAGGCTTGTGCAATGTTGGGTCAGGGCTGTCACTCATTTAAAAGATTATATTCAGCTGCTGTCCTGTTGTAGATAGTTAAAATTGCTATCCACAGACCTTAAAATAGACAATAAGATGTATGTTTTCAGATGGAAGAAGTAGGAAAAGAAAGGGGCTTACCTTAACAAAGTTTTCAAAATTAGATCTTTGGGATTCTTTTGTCTACATTGCTGTTTTCCTGTAGACACAGACAGTAGGTTGCAAAGGCAGATTTGGTATTCAAATGATGTAATGGCTCCCCTGAACACGATTTTTAAAAGACAGTAAAGATGTCCAATGGTGGAATCTTGTCTATGTGAGAAATCCAGAACTAAAAAGAAACTATAGTTATTGTTCAATAAGTATAAGAATTTTATCTTGTTCTTTATTAATTTTCCCACAGTGTTAGAAGCCTTTGGTTTGATCACATCAGAGGCTGGTATGAACACAGACATGACTGCAATATACTGTTCCTGATGTATGAAGAGATGAAGACGGTAAGAGGTGTGTTTTTCTTATTTTAATTATTTCTTTGAAATCCTTTCTTATCTTGGTTTCAATGAACCATATTCTCCTATAGTTATCTTTATACCTAACTATTCAAGCTTCTTTTGATGTTTCTAATTTCCTGCCCCTTCATTTGTCAGAGCTCTCCTCTCACTGTGTACAAGTCATCTCTTGTGATTCCTTTTCATGTAAAAATTTATAGCTATAAAGGCAAACTCAAATGTGCAGAGCAACCATAACTTTGAAAAGTTGAAAAGGGACTGTGGGGGCACTGGGCTGAGGAGCCACTAAGTTATGACTAATTAGAAGTGAATGTATGCAATTGATGCAAATTCTTCCCAATTTTAAGGAGAATTTTTTAAGGTTGCTTTCTTGTGAAACCACAAAATGTTTCCATGCAGGCATCTGATCAAAACTGTCTTAAAATATTGCATAAACCAAACAAACTTTGTGAAAGACAAACTTCTCTCAATCCATGTTACCCTTCCCCCTAGTCCAGATCAGTCTTCCTAATTGGTCTACCTACCTGCAATCTCAGCTGTCAACATTTATTCTCGTATTTTTCAACCAGAGTTATCAACTCAAAAAGCAAGATCTGATTTTTTCCCTATTTTTATATTTTATTTTCTCCATATAAATGTGCTCATGACAAAACTATCTATAAATATAGAATTTATTGAAAATTTGGACATAAAGACCACAGAGGAACTGGGCAAGATCTCTTGAATATTAATATTTTCTCTGTCTGTCATCAATACACTTCACCAGATATCACTTTTAAATTACCTTCTGTCAAGTAGCAATTATTTGTGTATTTTTGATCTAGGTTTTTGCCAGCCTTTCAAATAATAATTTTTTGGTTATATAATATGGAGAGAATCTTTATTCAACTTCCCCTATCAAAGAAAAATAGATCTTAGTCAAATTATGTTTTCTGTTTTAAAGCTCTGTCTAGATAAAGATCTCAATTTTCTCAAGCTATTGAGTATACATTATGTTGTGGAATTTTAGGTCTTTCTGTGTCTACTACCTCCCATGGAAATTTTTTGGTAATTTTACCTATAACTGTTGATGCTTGGCTTGCTAATTAATTGCATCGGAAATACCCAAAGCCCATATAAAACGTATCTCAGAGGATTTTGCATGTTTCCCACAGATTTGGAGGTATTATCACCAGGATCATAGTGACCATGAAGAGTCATTTTATTCTACCCTGTCTCAAGTATCAAGCAGTATGTATTTGGAATGAAGGCAAGGGTGGCCATACTGTTTGGAGATTCATATTTAAGTGAGTAAACTAAAAATAAAATCAAAGAAATAGTACTTATAAAAATAAGGTAGTAGTTATTTAGGGGGTGGAGGGCAAGGTTTATGATTAGGAAAGGGATGTATATTGTGGGGGATCTGAAATCCTGGCAGAGTTTAACTTGGTGAGCAGGTTGTAATCATGAATATTCACTTCATAATAATTCATTATGCTTCATGTTTACTTTATGCCTTTTCTACATGTATGTAATTTTGTTAAGTGTAAAAAACACCTCATGAAGACTTTAATTTATCTTAAGTGAAATGGGAAGCTCCTGAGTGACATATCCTAGAGAAAGCCTAAAGCCTAATTTGGGGAGAGAATGAATCTTTCATCTTTTGTGATCTTTCATTCATATATTGACATTGGCTGAAACCTTCATAAAGAAACTCATACACACTTTTATGTGTACATGTGTGTATGTGTATGGGTGAAGTAGTCTCTGGAGGCTGAAGTCATAGCGTGATAAGGGAGAAGGGTGCTCATTGTCTTGTTTGGAGTACAGTTCACAAGTTCATATGTTGAAATCCCCTCTATTATTATTTTTTTTATCATTTTCAGTTTTCTGTCAAATTTTTATTTTTGTCTTTTATACCTTGAATACCATAAGCATAGTAACTTAAATTTTCAGATAATTGCAGCATCTGTAAAATGTATCATTCTATTATTACTATATTTTTGCTGATGGTTGACTGCGTTGTCTTTTGCTTAATGTTCTTGCATATTTTGATTTATATAAGTTATTCTATATAAAAATTATTTGTAGAAATAATATAGTAAAGATGGTCCTGTTATTTTACTCACCAACCAACACTCAAACTATTCCACTGACAGTTGTCACCTACAAGGTAATTATTAAGATGTTCATTAACCTACAATGGAAAAGGATCTGAAAAAGGAGAGATACACATGTATATGTATAACTGAATCACTCTGTTGTACACCTGAAACATTGTATATCAACTATACTTGAAAGAATTTTTTTGCTAGTTTGCTCTTTGTACTGTGCATTCTTATTATATAGGAATGAGACTCATTTTTGTGGTTTTGCATTGTGCAACCCTGTTCAATATGTTTATTAGTTCTAAAAGATTTTGTGACATCTTTGGGATTTTTCTATGTATAAAATCATCTTGTCTGCAAAGAGAAGTAATTTTACTTCTTACATCCAATTTGAATGGCTTTCATTGATTGATTGCTTAGTTACTCTAGCCTAGATATTCAGTACTATTTTGAATAAATGATGAGAATGGGTATCCTTGCCTTCTTCCTGATCTTGGCAGGAAGAGTTTCAGTCTTCCACCATTGAGTATGATGCTGGCAGTAGTATTTCACATATGTCCTTTTAATGTTGAAGTATTTTCCTTCTATTCTTCATTCATTGAGTTATTTTATCATGAAAATGTGTTGGATATGAAATGCTTTTTTTCTATATCAGTTGAGATGCTTGTGTGGTTTATTTCCCTTCACTCTGTACATGTGGTATTACAAAAATTAATTTTCATATTTTGAACCATCTTTGCTTCCCAGGAGTATATTCCACTTGATCATGATGTATATAACCCTTTTAATATGTTGCTGAGTTTATTTTGCCACTAATTTTTGAGGAGTTTTGCATCTTACATTTTACAAGTTATATGCATCTTTAGTTCTCTTCTAGTGCTTTTCTCTGACTTTGGTATCAGGGAAATGCTGGCCTTATAGAATAATCTTGTGAATGCTTCCTCCTCTTCAATTTTTTGGAAGAGTTTGAGAAGGACTGATGTTAGTTCTATAAATATTTGATAGAAGTCACCAGTAAAGCCACGTAACCCTGAGTTTTCTTTTTCATGTGCCCACTACATTTAATTACTTGAATTTAATTACTTTTTCCTCTTGAAATTGTGACTCTTAAGCACAGATTAGCATATTATTGTTCTCAGTACTTGCGAGCAATTATCACAGTTTCTGAAATATATAATATATTCTAAAAGTGCTGATTGAATGATGAGCCGTCCTTATAAAATCAGTCAGTAGGAAGCTCCAACACAGCTGACAATCAGAACACTCCTTTTCATGTGTGCTCTCTGATATATCCTTGAAAAGCTCTGCTGCTGCTGCTGCTAAGTTGCTTCAGTCGTGTCTAACTCTGTGCAACCCCATAGACAGCAGCCCACCAGGCTCCCCCGTCCCTGGGGTTCTCTAGGCAAGAACATTGGAACAGGTTGCCATTTCCTTCTCCAGTGCATGAAAGTGAAAAGTGAAAGTGAAGTCGCTCAGTTGTGTCCGACTCTTCGCGACCCCATGGACTGCAGCCTACCAGGCTCCTCTGACCATGGGATTTTCCAGGCACGAGTGAAAAGCTCTAGATGTAAAATAAACCCAAGGACTTCCAGCTTTCCAAAACATGGTAAAGATGTTGGGCTGTAACTCATGTATTCTTTATAGACTGAGTAGTTTCTCATACAGTTCTTTCAGGATCTCAGAAGTTCTGTGACTAAAATCAGCAATTTTCTTGAGAAGGAACTGAATCAAGAGGATGTGCATGCTATTGTGAAGCAGGCTTCATTTCAGAATATGAAGGATGATCCACGAGCTAATTACCATAATATTCTGACATCTGAAGTTGGGACACGAACAAGTGAAGGATGTTTCCTGTGCAAAGGTTTATAGAAGCAAAACTGTTGAGAGTTTCCATGAGTACTTGGCTACTACATTAATTAAGTAGTGCTTCCAAAATGTCTCTCCCAGTACCGCCATTTGGTCCCTGGAGAGAAACGAAATCCTAACTGAAAATGTCCCTAAAAAGTGTTCCGGCAAACAGAACAGTACAGAGCTGGACACTTTAATGTGACTAATGAATATTAGGATCTTCCTTACTGATCACAATGACCCTACTCTAACATCTGTAAGCAAGTCTTGCTGCCAAGTCACTTCAGTTGTGTCTGACTCTGTGCGACCCCATAGACGGCAGCCCACCAGGCTCCCCCGTCCCTGGGATTCTCCAGGCAAGAACACTGGAGGGGGTTGCCATTTCCTTCTCCAGTGCATGAAAGTGAAAAGTGAAAGTGAAGTCACTCAGTCGTGTCCAACCCTCAACGACCCCATGGACTGCAGCCCTCCAGGCTCCTCTGTCCATGGGATTTTCCAGGCAAGAGTACTGGAGTGGCAAAAGAGATTTCCAACTTCAATTTCCTTTATTTCTCCTAGAACATACTAGAGATTTAGTTAATATGTATTTTTTCTCTGAGGGAGGGTGTTTGGATTACTGTTATTTTCTCATGTGTCAGATTTCTTCTTGTAAAAAGTAGGCTGATACCTCATCAAACCAATCTGCTATAAATTCAATTATTAAACAATAGGTAGTAAATTTCTATTGTATTTTTGTAACATGCCTGGAGTCATTAATAATAAATATATTTCCCTCCCAATATATTTAAACTTTATTTTAAATTCAATTTTTAATCCACATTATTCTAAAACATAATTTGTACTTCTCTATTATGTTAAGATTTTATCCCCTAATGTATACATACATCCGCTGGATCATGGAAAAAGCAAGAGAGTTCCAGAAAAACATCTATTTCTGCTTTATTGACTATGCCAAAGCCTTTTACTGTGTGGATCACAATAAACTGTACAAAATTCTGAAAGAGATGGGAATACCAGACCATCTAACCTGCCTCTTGAGAAATCTGTATGCAGGTCAGGAAGCAAAAGTTAGAACTGGACATGGAACAACAGACTGGTTCCAAATAGGAAAAGGAGTACATCAAGGCTGTATATTGTCACCCTGCTTATTTAACTTCTATGCAGAGTACATCATGAGAAACGCTGGACTGGAAGAAACACAAGCTGGAATCAAGACTGCCAGGAGAAATATCAATAATCTCAGATATGCAGATAACACCACCCTTATGGCAAAAAGTGAAGAGGAATTAAAAAGCCTCTTGATGAAAGTGAAAGAGGAGAGTGAAAAAGTTGGCTTAAAGCTCAACATTCAGAAAACGAAGATCATGGCATCCGGTCCCATCACTTCATGGGAAATAGATGGGGAAACAGTGTCAGACTTTATTTTTTTGGGCTCCAAGATCACTGCAGATGGTGACTGCAGCCATGAAATTAAAAGACACTTACCCTTTGGAAGAAAAGTTATGACCAACCTAGATAGTATATTGAAAAGCAGAGACATTACTTTGCTGACTAAGGTCCATCTAGTCAAGGCTATGGTTTTTCTAGTGGTCATGTATGGATGTGAGAGTTGGACTGTGAAGAAGGCTGAGTGCTGAAGATTTGATGCTTTTGAACTGTGGTGTTGGAGAAGACTCTTGAGAGTCCTTTGGACTGCAAGGAGATCCAACCAGTCCATTCTAAAGGGGATCAGCCCTGGGATTACTTTGGAAGGAATGATGCTAAAGCTGAAGCTCCAGCACTTTGGCCACCTCATGCGAAGAGGTGACTCATTGGCAAAGACTCTGATGCTGGGAGGGATTGGGGGCAGGAGGAGAAGGGGACGACAGAGGATGAGATGGCTGGATGGCATCACGGACTTGATGGATGTGAGTCTGGGTGAACTCCGGGAGATGGTGATGGACAGGGAGGCCTGGCGTGCTGCGGTTCATGGGGTCGCAAAGAATCGGACACGACTGAGCGACTGAACTGAACTGAATGTATACATAACTTATATTATGCTGATGAACATATATTCTTAATTATGTAAAGTTATTTTACTGAAATTGCTGTAGGTACTGATTATCTAAAAAAATCACTGCTTCTTCTTTTGTCCTATTTATTATTGATTTTCATTTCTTGTTGCTCAACTGTGTAAAGCATTTCTCATGCCTGTAAGAGCTTGTTTACTCTTACAAATGCCAACAATAATATTTACAGTAGAAAATCTGATAGCTAAAGATACCAAATGTTAATCTTAATTAAAAAATAATTTAATAATGGTTTCAATCTTCCATGAAGTAAAACTGCAGAAATAACAGCTCAGAATACCCTCTGTGATATTGATTTCATTATTTAAAATCTTTGGGTCTCATTTTTCTCTATTTTATAAATGGAAAAATACTTAACTTGAAGAGTTTTGCTAAGAATTATACTACATGATAGGTGTAGTTTGCTTAGCATGGTACATGGAATTTAGTAAAACATACTTAGATGTTTTAATATTTTCAGCTCAGTTCAGTTCAGTCGCTCAGTCATGTCTGACTTTTTGCGACGCCATGAATTGCAGCACACCAGGCCTCCCTGTCCATCACCAACTCCCGGAGTTCACTCAGACTCACGTCCATTGAGTCAGTGATGCCATCCAGCCATCTCATCCTCGGTCGTCCCCTTCTCCTCCTGCCCCCAATCCCTCCCAGGGTTTTCTAGAGAAAGGTTATAATTTAATGGTAATAGTTGGTGGAAGTCAAACAGATAAGGAAGTGAACTATAACTCTATTTTCAGTGTTTACTGCATGCAAAGTTTTCTTAGCTCAAAATTGTGAAAGGGAAATAAGATAAAATCCTGTGGAAATCTAATAAATATTTAGCTTGGCTTGAAGAAGAGATTAAGTGGATTGTAGAAAATGTTGGTGCTGACTGTGCTACCTTCCTACTCAGGTGCTTTTCATGTGCTTGTCCCACTAGGTACCATTGGCGATTGGAAACGTCATTTGACTATGGAGCAAAATGAGAAATTTGACAGAGCATTTCAAAAGAAAATGAAAGATTTTCCCTTGAAGTTCATCTGGGATATAAATGAGGAGTAGAATCAGAGTGAAAGAGTCATATAAAAATCTACTAGTGACAGAGCACGACCGAGGATGAGATGGCTGGATGGCCTCACCGACTCGATGGACGTGAGTCTGAGTGGACTCCAGGAGATGGCGATGGACAGGGAGGCCTGGCGTGCTGCAATTCATGGAGTCACAAGGAGTCGGACACAACTGAGTGACTGACCTGAACTGAAGTGACAGAGCATATTTTAAGATACACATTAATTTGTGATTCTCCTACAAATTATAAGGTAAAGTTAATTATATAACTTTTATTCTTGTTCAGTGGCTAAGTCATGTCAGCTCTGTGACCCCATGAACTGCAGCATTCCAGGCTACCCTGTGCTTCACTCTCTCTCGAAGTTTGCTCAAACTCATGTCCATTGAGTTGGTGATGCCATCCAACCGTCTCATCCTCTGTCACCCTCTTATCCTCCTGCCCTCAATCTTTAGATAACTTTATTAATAAACAAAATGAGGAAACTCTGCTTAGATTTGTTGCCTTGAATTTTATGACCACTTTGAAATTTCAAGAGTAAAATGATTTGGGTGATAGTCTGCACTGGTATTATGTATGATAAAGGGAAAGGAAATAAGCATGGAACATGAATTTAAAAATTTTGAGACCATTTTCTATAGTGTGTATTTTTCCTTTATTTATAGTTAAATTTAGGATCAGACATTAAAAATTCTTTCATCTTTCTAAGAAATTTTACTTACTGATTTAAAATCAATGTGAATATTGAAATAAAGAACTCTCAATAAAACATGCATCATTTTAATAGTTTCTGTCAGTCAGTTCATTCACTCAGTCATGAACAACTATTTGCGACCCCATGGACTGAGCAGGTCAGGCTCCCCTGTCCATCACCAACTCCTGGAGTTTACTCAACTCAAACTCATGTCCATTGAGTCAGTGATGCCATCCAACCATCTCATCCTTTGAGGTGGTTGTCGTCCCCTTCTCCTCCTGCCTTCAGTCTTTCCCAGCATCAGGATCTTTTCCTATGAATCAGTTCTTCACATCAGGTGGCAAACATATTGGAGCTTCAGCTTCAGCATCAGTCCTTCTAATGAATATTCAGGATTGATTTCCTTTAGGATGGACTGGTTTAATCCTCTGGCAGTCTAAGGGACTCTCAAGCTTCTTTTCCAACACCACAGTTCAAAAGCAGCAATACTTTGGTGTGCCCAGCCTTCTTTATGGTTCAACTCACATCCATACATGACAACTAGAAAAACCACAGCTTTGACTAGACAGAACTTTGTTGGCAAAGTAATGTCTTTGCTTTTGAATATGCTGTCTAGGTTGCTCATAGCTTTTCTTCTAAGGAGCAAACATCTTTTAATTTCATGGCTGCAGTCACCATCTGCAGTGATTTTTGAGCCAAAGAAAATAAAGTCAGTCAGGGTTTCCATTGTTTTCCCATCTATTTGCCATGAGGTGATGGTATCGGATGCCATGATCTTCCTTTTTTTAATGTTGAGGTTTATATAACCCAGCTTTTTCACTCTCCTCTTTCACTTTCATCAAGAGGCTCTTTAGTTCTTCTTCACTTTCTGCCGTAAGGGTGGTGTCATCTGCATATCTGAGGTTATTGATATTTCTCCCAGCAATCTTGATTCCAGCTTGTGCTTCCTCCAGCCTGGCATTTCACATGATGTACTCTGCATATAAGTTAAATAAACAGGGTGACAACATACAGCCTTCAAGTATGCCAACAGACAACCCCAGTCCATTGTTCCATGTCTGGTTCTAACTGTTGCTTCTTGACCTGCTTACAAATTTCTCAGGAGGCAGGTAAGGTGGTCTGGTAGTCCCATCTCTTGAAGAATTTTCCATGGTTGGTTGTGATCCACACAAAGACTTTGGCATAGTCAATGAAGCAGAAGTAGATGTTTTACTGGAATACTCTTGCATTTTCTATGATCCAGCAGATGTTGGCAATTTGATCTCTGGTTCCTCTGCCTTTTCTAAATCCAGCTTGAACATCTGGATCTCGGTTCATGTACTGTTGAAGCCTAGCTTGGAGAATTTTGAGCATTACTTTGTTAGCGTGTGAGATGAGTGCAACTGTGCAGTACTTTGAACACTCTTTGACATTGCCTTTTGCTGGTGACGGAATGAAACACCAACACTGCAGAGTGGTTTGAATCTTTTTACTTTAACTCTTTGCTTCTTACAGCTGCTTTATTTTATATCCTTTGCACAACAATCTACAGGGCAAGTTGCCAAGCACCATGATTTAGTGACTATACAGTGCGCAGGCGTGGGGCGAGATAACCTTTACCTTAACTTATTTACTGCAGCTAAGACCTTGTTTTGGGGAACTTCTTTATCAACTTAGAGTCCATTTTGTCCCTGGGTCTGTTCCTTTTGAGGAATCAGAGAAACATCCTTGTGTGCAAGAAATGTTCTTTTCCCACGGGAACAAACAGAGGATTCTTAGCGGAACATCTCGTTTGCAAGAATGTTCAGCCCTGGTTGAGAGTCTCGTTTGCAAGCACTTCTCAACCTTCCTTATACCTTGTTCCCTACACCTTTCTTTGGGATTAGTATGAAAACTGACCTTGTCCAGTCTTGTGGCCACTGCTGAGTTTTCCAAATTTGCTGGCATATTGAGTGTAGCACTTTCACAACATCATCTTTTAGTATTTGAAATAGCTAAACTGGAATACCATCAACTGCACTAGCTTTGTTCGTAGTGATGCTTCCTGAGGCCCACTTGACTTCACATTCCAGGATGTCTGGCTCTAGGTGAGTGATCTCACCATCATGGTTATCTGGGTCATTAAAATCTTTTTTGTATAGTCCTTCTGTGTATTCTTACCACCTCTTCTTAATATCTTCTGCTTCTTTTAGACCTATACCATTTCTGTCCTTTACTTTGCCCATCTTTGCATAAAATATTCCATTGATATCTCTGATTTTCTTGAAAAGATCTCTAGACTTTCCCATTCTGTTGCTTTACTCTATTTCTTTGCACTGATCACTGAGGAAGGCTTTCTTATCTCTCCTTGCTATTCTTTGGAACTCTGCATTCAGATGGATATATCTTTCCTTTTCTCCTTTGCCTTTAGCTTCTCTTCTTTTCTCAGCTATTTGTAAGGCTTCCTCAGACAATCATTTTGCCGTTTTGCATTTCTTCTTCTTGGGAATGGTTTTGATCACTGCCTCCTATACAATGTTATGAACCTCTGCCCTCTTCAGGCACTCTACCGGATCAAATCCTTTGAGTCTAATCATCCCTTCCACTGTATAATCATAAGGGATTTGATTTAGGTCATCCCTGAATGGTCTAGTGGTTTTCCCTACTTTATTCAATTTGAGTCTGAATTTGGCAATAAGGAGTTCATGATCTAAGCCATAGCCAGCTCCCGGACTTGTTTCTGCTGACTGTGTCAAGCTTATCAATCTTTGACTGCAAAGAATATAATCAATCTAATTTCGGTATTGACCATCTGGTGATGTCCATGTGTAGAGGGTTGTCTCTTGTGATGTTTGAAGAGGGTGCTTGATATGCTCAGTGTGTTTATTATGATCAGTGTGTTCTCTTGGCAAACTGTTAGCCTTTGCCCTATTTCATTTTGTACACCAAGACCAAACTTGCCTGTTATTCCAGGTATCTCTTGGCTTCCAACTTTTGCGTTCCAGTCCCCTGTGATGAAAAGCATATCTTTTTTTGGTATTTGTTCTAGAAGGTCTTGTAGGTCATCATAGAACAATTCAACTTTAGCTTCTTTGGCATTAGTGGTTGGGGCATAGACTTGGATTGCTGTGACATTGAATGGTTTGCCTTAGAAATGAACAGAGATCATTATGTCATTTTTGAGACTGCATCTGAGTACTGAAATCTTTTGTATTCTTTTGTTGACTATGGGAGCCACTTCATTTCTTCTAAGGGATTCTTGCCCACAGTAGTAGACACAATGGTCATCTGAGTTAAATTCACCCATTCCAGTTCATTTTAGTTCACTGATTCCTAAAATGTTGATGTTCACTCTTGCTATCTCCTGTTTGATCACTTCCAATTTGCCTTGATTCATGGACTTGACATTCCTGGTCCCTATGCAATATTGTTCCTTACAGCATTGGACTTTACTTTCATCACCAGTCACATCTACAACTGCACGTTAATTTTGCTTTGGCTCAGCCTCTTCATTCTTTCTGGAGTTATTTCTCCACTCTTCTCCTGTAGCATACTGGGGACCTAATGACCTAGGGTTTCATCTTCCAGTGTCATAGCTTTTTGCCTTTTCATACTCTTCATGGGGTTCTCAATGCAAGAATACTGAAATGGTTACCAGATCACAAAGTCTACACTAATGACTATTTAGTGAACTAAACTATTTGCATGAAAAAAATAATTGTATCTGTAATATATCACTCGCTGAACTAATTCCACATGTATTTAATAAGCTAAATAGTTTAAGATAAAATCTTTTCAAATAACTAGAAAAATATAGGTGAATCTGACCACAAATCTCAAATGGGGAAAAATTGTGAATCATAAGAGCAGTGAAGAAACCTTTAAAAATGTCCCATAATAGGTAATTGGATTAAAAAATGTCTAGTGTATTCGTACAATGGAATGGATGAATGGATGTGAACAGCCTTGAACAAAGCACAATAACTTCAGTGGATTGCAAGGGCGTTATGTTAAGTGAAGAAAGCCAAACACAAAAGGTTGCATAGCTCATTATCTTCTTGTTATGATATTTTCAAAGTAACAAAGGTATAGTGAGGGAGAACAGATCAGTGATCTCCAAGTGTTAAATTTGGGGAGTGGTTGTGAATACTGATGGGTGACACAAAGAAGTGTGTGACACAGGAAGTGTTTCTTCCAATTGAGGAATCAGTTCGTACCCTGATTGTGCTCATGGTTACATGAAACTACACGCAAGTGCTTGTCCTACTAGGTATGGTTGGAAACTGGAAGCATCATTTGACAATGCAGCAAAATGAAAGATCTGACAGAGTATTCCAAAGGAAGATGAGATATTTTCCTTTAAGTTCATCAGGGATATAAATAAGGAGTACAATTTACAAAAGAATCATATTTAAAAAATTCACTACCTAGAGAGCATATTTTAATATACATATTCATTTGTATTTCTAATATAAATGTTAACTATAACATTAACAAAATCAGTAAACTGTGCTTGGATTAGTTGTCATGAATTTGATGAACACCTTGAAATTTCAAAAACTAAAATGATGGTCTGCATTGTTAGCCTGAATGATAAAGGAAAGACAAAAAGCATACAATATAAATTGTAAATATCTTGAGTTTTCTGTAGTGTATACTTTTTATTTATCTCAATTAAATTTAGGATCAATCAAATGTTAAACAGTCTTTTCATCCTTTGAATTAAACTTTAATGCTTTGGCTTACACTCAATGTAAATATTGAAACAGAGAAATCACATGTAAATACAGACATCTATTAATAATTTACCACATCACAGTTTTCACAAAAGATCAAAAGTTCAAGGTAAATTAATCATTTAACTATTAGGATGAAAAACATAGTTCTGTCCATAACACAAAACTGACAACTAACTCTGGCTATATTTAATACTTAAATATTTAAGATAAAACCATTTTGAACAGCTAGAGAAGTATAGGTGAATCTGATCATAATTTTCAAATTGCAAAAACCTTGTGAACCATAAAAGCAGTGGAAGAAACTTTAAAAAATTAGTAAATTTACGGTCATAAACATTTTGAGGACTACTATCCGGTCAACAAATAGAAACAACTCAATACTCATGTACAGCAATACAAATAAAGAAATTGTGCGGCTTTATATAAGGAAACACTATAAGAATGCATGAATTACAACCACGTGGAAAACATATACGAATCTCAGAAATATAATATTCACTGGAAAAAATAGATACATCACACAATTCTTTATAAAAGATTAAAAAACAGTAAGATTAATCTATGGCTTGAAAACATGAGTAATTACCTTTTGAGGATGGTATAGTAACTGATTCAGTTCAGTTCAGTTCAGCCACTCAGTCGTGTTCAACTCTTTGCAACCCCATGAATCGCAGCACACCAGGCCTCCCTGTCCATCACCAACTCCGGGAGTTCACTCAAGCTCACGTCCATGGAGTCGGTGATGCCATCCAGCCATCTCATCCTCTGTCGTCCCCTTTTCCTCCTGCCCCCAATCCCTCATCAGAGTCTTTTCCAATGAGTCAACTGATTAGGTAAATGAGAAAAGTCTTAGCGTCTTAGTAATATTTTTAATTGAGTTATAGTTGCTGTACAATATTATGTAAGTTATAGATGTATAATATAATAATTCACAACCCAGAAAGATGTTATGGGGAGGGAGGTGGGAGGGGGGTTCATGTTTGGGAATGCATGTAAGAATTAAAGATTTTAAAATGTAAAAAATAAAAAACTAAAAATAAAAAAAATAATAATTCACAATTTTTAAAGATTATGCTCCATTTATGCTGCTGCTGTTGCTGCATCACTTCAGTTGTGTAAAACTCTGTGTGATCCTCCGCCCCCCCCCCCCCCCCCCCCCCCCCGCCAATCCCTGGGATTCTCCAGGAAAGAACACTGGAGTGGGTTGCCATATTCCCTGTATTGTATAATATATCCATGTAGCTTATTTTATACATAACAGTTTGTACCTTTTATTCCTCTACCACTATATTGCCCTTCCTCCCTTCCCTCTCCCCACTGGTAACCACTAGTTTGTCCTAGATATATTTTATTTCTTGATCTTAGTACTAGTTCCATAGGTTTAGTCATTTTTCAAACATTATTATTCACAATAATTTTTTAATTTTCCTGTATTTGTGTCATATTTAATAAATATGTGAAATAAATAACAAATATGAAAACATTTTGTATACTAAACATAAAGCTTACCATTTATAGAAAAGACAAAACATTAATTCATACCTGCATAGAAGCATGCTAAGTTGCTTCAGTCATGTTGAATGCTTTGTGACCTCATGGACTGTAGCCCACCGGGTTTCTCTGTCCAAGGTATTCTTCAGGCAAGAATACTGCAGTGGGTTGCCATGCCCTCCTCCAGGGAATCTTCCTAGCCCAGGGATTGAACCCACATCTCTTATGTTTCTTGCTTTGGCAGTCAGGTTCTTTACCATTAATGCCACCTGGGAAGCCCAATTCATAATTGGCAAAATTTTAAAAACTCAGTAATGCTCAATGTTTGAAAGAGTAGAATGAAATAAACAGTCTCATACATTTTTGCAAAAATGGTAATCAGTTCAAATGTTCTCTATAGAAATTATGACACAAAATTTAATTTTAAGAGACCATAGAGGAGCAGCTAATCAATACAGCATCGTATTGACAGAAGAAGACACACAGACCAATGGAACAGAATAAATGTCCCACATATAAAATTACAGATGTACAGCTGAATTTTGACAAAACTGCAAAGGCCGTTACATCAAGAAAAATAGATTATTCAGTAAATGGTGTTGTAATAACTGGACATTCATAAACAAAAACAATGACATTTGATTTAAATATTATATCTGATAGAAATTAACTCAAAGTTCATCGTGGATATAAATATAAAACATAAATCTATAACACTTTTAGAAGAAAACATAGGATAAAATATTCATGACTTCGGCACAAATTTCCTAGCCGTGAAATCAAGGCATCATCCATTAAAAAGATATAATGAACTTGTTTAAGAAAAAAACTCACACTGCAAATTATTTTCTTAGGAGATGTAGAAAGCTTTTTAATTAATGTAGTATACTCTGAATATTCCTATTTTAATAAAGCTGTTTATTTTTTAAAAAGAAAGAAAGAAAAGCCATAGACTGGAAGGAAATATTTTCAAATCACATACAGTATCTTCTGAAGGACTTGTATCCAGGGAAAATGAATTCTCTAAAACTCAACAGTCAGGAAACAATCAGTCCAATCAGAAAATCAGCAAAAGACTTGAAAGACACTTTATCACAGAGGACAAAGGAATGGAGAATAAACACACCAAACTCTATGTGCCACCGTTAAGCACCAGAGAAACGGAAAGTAAAGCAATCGTGAGAGATCACTGCTTACTTATTTGAATCGATTTTATGAACTATTGGCAACACCAGATGCTGCCAATGACATGGAGCAAATAGATCTCTCTTACATTGCTGAGTAATATACAAAATGTCACAGCCACTTGGAAGACAGTTTGGAAATTTCTTATAAAATTAAACATATACTTAACATATGATTGGGCTTTCCTGCTGGCTCAATGGTAAAGAATCTGCCTGCCAATACAAGAGATGTCAGTTAGATCCCTGGATCGGGAAGATCTCCTAAAGAAGAAAACGGCAACCCACTCAAGTATTCTTGCCTGGGAAATCCCATGGACAGAGGAGTCTGGCAGGCTATAGTTCATGGGGGATACAAACAAGTTGGATACAACTTAGGGACTAAACAACAACAACAACATGTAATTAAGCAATCCCACTGTTGTGGATTTATCCTAGAGAAGGGAAACTTTTATTTACACACAGAGTTGTTCATGAATTTTTATTACATCTGTTTGTATAAACCTAAACTGGATGTATCTCAAATGTCCCTTCAGTAGGTGAACAGATAAAGACACCACCGTATAGCCATACAATAGCATTTCACTCAGGAATAAAACGAAATGTACAAAACACAATAACTTCAACAGATTTCCAGGGCATTACCCTAACTGAAGAGAGATAAACTCAAAAGGTAACATAGTTTATGATTTTATTTTCATGACATTCTCAACCCGACAAAACTATAGTGATGCAAAGCAGCTAAGAAAAATCCAGGGGCTAAAGTAGGTGGGTGGGTATAACTACTAATGGGCAATGACAGGAGGTGTCTTTGTGGTGATGGGGCACTTTGTATTTCCTGATTGTGCTGAAGTTTACATGACTCTACATGAGATCATGTTTCATAGGAGTATAATTACCTCAGCCCCCCAAAACAAGTGGATGTAAAAACTGGTGAGATCTTAACAATGTCTGTTTTTGAGTTAATATTTTACTAAAATCAACTTCATGCTTTTGATAATATATTATGGTTATGTATGATATTATTATTGGAGGAAACATGGAGAAGGGAACTTCATGAGTTTCTGTATTAGTTTTACATGTTCTTATGGAGCAAACTCTTTACAAATAAAAATTATAAAATACAACATCAATTTAACAGTTAAAATAGAACATCAGTTTAATCAGTTTAACAGAAGAACAAAGCCGGATAATTCTTCCTAGACAGTGTATCAAGGTCTATTTTCAAACCTCTTTATTTTTAAATAAGTAGATCTACAAAAGTTTTCCAAAGATAGTATGTAGTCCCAAAGTTCCCTCTTTCTCTTACACTGAGAAAGTGATCTCCACAATCCACTTGCTTATATATTCAACACTAGTACACATGTGAGTAGTATAACAATTGCTGAGTCATTCTTCTATGAGAAGAAATCTACCAACTGGATTACAGTGTTGGTATTCAGTTCTTTTTTATTTTTAGGCTTACAATGTATGGACACAATTTGATTTCTTCAGTTTATTTATTTTTATTATTTATTTTAATTGGAATATAATTGACTTACAATATGCTTGCTCCTTGGAAGAAAAGTTATGACCAAACTAGACAGTATATTAAAAAGCAGAGACATTACTTTGCCAACAAAGGTCTGTAGTCAAAGCTATGGTTTTTCCAGTAGTCATGTACAGATGTGAGAGTTCAACATCCATTTATGATAAAAAATCTCCAGAAAGCAGGAATAGAAGGAACATACCTCAACATAATAAAACCTATATATGACAAACCCACAGCAAACATTATCCTCAATGGAGAAAAATTGAAAGCATTTCCTCTAAAGTCAGGAACAAGACAAGGTTGCCCACTTTCACCACTACTATTCAACATAGTTCTGGAAGTTTTGGCAACAGCAATCAGAGCAGAAAAAGAAATAAAAGGAATCCAAACTGGAAAAGAAGAAGTAAAACTCTCACTGTTTGCAGATGACATGATCCTCTACATAGAAAACCCTAAAGACAGAAAATTACTAGAGCTAATCAATGAATATAGTAAAGTTGCAGGATATAAAATCAACACACAGAAATCCCTTGCATTCCTATATGCTAATAATGAGAAAGTAGAAAAAGAAATTAAGGAAACAATTCCATTCACCATTGCAATGAAAAGAATAAAATACTTGAGAATATATCTACCTAAAGAAACTAAAGACCTATATATAGAAAACTATAAAACACTCATGAAAGAAATCAAAGAGGACACTAATAGATGGAGAAATACACCATGTTCATGGATCAGAAGAATCAATATAGTGAAAATGAGTATACTACCCAAAGCAATCTACAGATTCAATGCAATCCCTATCAAGCTACCAGCGGTATTTTTCACAGAGCTAGAACAAATAATTTCACAATTTGTATGGAAATACAAAAAACCTCAAATAGCCAAAGCAATCTTGAGAAAGAAGAATGGAACTGGAGGAATCAACCTGCTTGACTTCAGGCTCTACTACAAAGCCACAGTCATCAAGACAGTATGGTACTGGCACAAAGACAGAAATATAGATCAATGGAACAAAATAGAAAGCCCAGAGATAAATCCACATACCTATGGACACCTTATCTTCGAGAAAGGAGGCAAGAATATACAAAGGAGACAAGACTATCTCTTTAACAAGTGGTGCTGGGAAAACTGGTCAACCACTTGTAAAAGAATGAAACTAGAACACTTTCTAACACCATTCACAAAAATAAACTCAAAATGGATTAAAGATCTAAACGTAAGACCAGAAACTATAAAACTCCTAGAGGAGAACATAGGCAAAACACTCTCCAACATAAATCACAGCAGGATCCTCTATGATCCACCTCCCAGAATTCTGGAAATAAAAGCAAAAATAAACAAATGGGATCTAATTAAAATTAAAAGCTTCTGCACAACAAAGGAAACTATAAGCAACGTGAAAAGACAGCCTTTGGAATGGGAGAAAATAATAGCAAATGAAGCAACTGACAAACAACTAATCTCAAATATATACAAGCAACTTATGCAGCTCAATTCCAGAAAAATAAACGACTCAATCAAAACATAGGCCAAAGAACTAAATAGACATTTCTCCAAAGAAGACATACAGATGGCTAACAAACACATGAAAAGATGCTCAACATCACTCATTATCAGAGAAATGCAAATCAAGACCACAATGAGATACCATTTCACACCAGTCAGAATGGCTGCGATCCAAAAGTCTACAAGCAATAAATACTGGAGAGGATGTGGAGAAAAGGGAACCCTCTTAGACTGTTGGTGGGAATGCAAACTAGTACAGCCACTATGGAGAACAGTGTGGAGATTCCTTTAAAAACTGGAAATTGAAATGCCTTATGACCCAGCAATCCCCCTGCTGGGCATACACACCAAGGAAACCAGAATTGAAAGAGACACGTGTACCCCAATATTCATCGCAACACTGTTTATAATAGCCAGGACATGGAAGCAACCTAGATGTCCATCAGCAGATGAATAGATAAGAAAGCTGTGGTACATATACACAATGGAGTATTACTCAGCCATTAAAAAGAATACATCTGAATCCATTCTAATGAGGTGGATGAAACTGGAGCTGATTATACAGAGTGAAGTAAGCCAGAAAGAAAAACACCAATACAGTATACTAACACATATATATGGAATTTAGAAAGATGGTAATGATAACACTGTATGTGAGACAGCAAAAGAGACACAGATGTATAGAACAGTCTTTTGGACTCTGTGGGAGAGGGAGAGAGTGGAATGATTTGGGAGAATGGCATTGAAACATGTATACTATCATGTAAGAAATGAATCACCAGTCTAGGTTTGATACAGGATACAGGATGCTTGGGGCTGGTGCATTGGGATGACCCGGAGAGATGATATGGGGAGAGAGGTGGGAGGGGGGTTCAGGATTGGGAACTCATGTACACCCATGGCATATTCATGTCAATGTATGGCAAAACCAATACAGTATTGTAAAGCAAAATAATAATAATAATAATAAAATAAGAAAGCTGAGTGCTGAAGAATTGATGCTTTTGAACTGTGTTGTTGAAGGCTCTTGAGAGTCCCTTGGACTGCAAGGAGATCCAACCAGTCCATCCTAAAGGAAATCAGTCCTGAATATTCATTGGAAGGACTGATGCTGAAGCTGAAACTCCAATACTTTGGCCACCTGATGCAAAAACTGACTCATTTGAAAATACCGTGATGCTGGGAAAGATTGAAGGCAAGAGGAGAAGGGGATGACAGAGGATGAGATGGTTGGATGGCATCACTGACTCAATGGACATGCTGCTGCTCCTGCTGCTAAGTTGCTTCAGTCGTGTCCAACTCTGTGTGACTCCATAGATGGCAGCCCACCAGGCTGCCCCATCCCTGGATTCTTCAGGCAAGAACACTGGAGTGAGTTGCCATTCCTTCTCCAATGCATGAAAGTGAAAAGTGAAAAGTGAAATTGAAGTCACTCAGTCGCGTCCAACTCTTAGCAACTCCATGGACTGCAGCCTACCAGGCTCCTCCATTCATGGGATTTTCCAGGCAAGAGTACTGGAGAGGGCTGCCTTTGCCTTCTCCGTCAATGGACATGAGTTTAAGTAAACTCAGGGAGTTGGTGATGGACAGGGAGGGCTGACGTGCTGCAGTCCATGGGGTCACAAAGAGTTGGACACGACTGAGCTACTGAACTCAACTGATTTACAATGCTTGTTACATATATGTATGTACATATGTGTGTGTGTATATATATATACATATATGGCTTCCCTGGTGGCTCAGTGGTAAAGAACAGCCTGCCAATGCAGGAGATGCAGGTTCAGTCCCTGGGTCCAGAAGATGCCGTGGAAAAGGAAATGGCAACCCACTCCAGTATTCTTGCCTGGACAGAGGAGCCAGGTGGGCTATAGTCCATGGGGTCACGAAGAGTCAGACACAACTTAGTGAACGCATCCTTCACCTCAGTCCCTTTATAGCCTTAAAAATCCAGTGTGGCTCGTCCAGGTCTAACTGCAGTCTCAGCCTACACTGCTGAGCTTTTCGTTTGCTATTCTACAGCCACTTTGTCTGCTATCAGTGTCTACAGAGCCACAGACTCTTTGAGCAATAGTCCTTTCACCCACATCTATATTCTCTATAAGATTTCCCTGCTTTCTTAATGTGGTGTAGGTCACTCAATTAGTGTTATTGATTCATTTACTTTTTCATATTACATTTATTGCAGTCTACAGTTCTATATATGCGTATTTTATTTAACACTTCTTCTCTCTCCGTTCTTCTTCTTCTTGTTTTTTAAATTTATTTTTGACCACACTGCCTGCAGCATGTGGGATCTTAGCTTCCTGACCAGGGATTGAATCCAGGCCCCATGAAGTGAAAGTGCAGAGTCCTAACCCCTGGGTCAGGGAAGTCTCACTCCACTCTCCACTCTTATGCTGGGACTAAATACGCTGTGAGAAAAGGGACTATTTTCTATTATTTCACAGGGCCTGGTACATAGTAATCACACACACACAAAAATTGTTCAATGAGTTAACTCTCAAAGGAGTATAAAAGTAATTAGGCAGACAAAAGAGGGAAATTACTCCTGGGAAAACAAGTAGGAAGTATGAAAACTCACAAAATGAGAAGAGTATTGATGCTTTTGTGAATCGCCAGATAGTTTGATGTGGCCAGAGGTCAGTATGCACACAGTAAAGGATAGACAATATACAGAAAAGGTGGATTTGAGGACAAATTCCCAGAAAATCACCTAAGGATTACAGGATAAAAGGAAAGGGATAAGAAAAGTTAATAAACACATAAGCATGTCCAGTAATGCATCTAATTCTTTTAAAAAGAAGGAAATACTAATATTTCCACTATTGTTTTCTAAATTATGAATGGATCTTCAAGTGAACAACAGACCATGAAAAGTGCATGTGTATATGAATGGAGAGTACTGTTAAATGTTTTTAATCGAAATAATTCTGGCAAAATTGCTGATGTATAGAATCACTTGTGATCTTCATAACAATTATTTCTAAACAGGAATCATTTAACTAAATAGACAATTTCTTCAAAACCTTGGACAAAGGAGAATCTATTGTCTCTATCTGATCTGGCCCCTGACAGAACAGCTTCTGTTGTAGCCCATAGCAGGAGGGTGGGAGTGGGGGGTGAGGAGTGGGGGGAGGGGTAGGTAACTATTGTAAACAGTCTAATTAAATTAAACGAGACATAGGTAGATAAATAACCAGACCAAGTCCAAGTCTAATGATTCAGTAATACAACCATTTAACTGAAGCTTTTCCACAAGAAGAAAATAGGTATTGTATAGCAAGGTTATTATATAGCTATTGCAATAAAGGGCTTCCCTGGCAGCTCAGTGGTAAAAGAATCCGACTGCAATTCAGGAGTTGCAGTAGATGAGGGTTTAATCCCTGCGTCAGGACAATCCCCTGAAGGAGGACATGGCAACCCACTCCAGTATTCTTTCCTGGAGAATCCCATGAGCAGATGAACCCAGCGAGCTATCGTCCATAGTGTCTCATAGAATCAGACACAATGGAAGCGACTTAGCATGCATGCATTGCAATAAAAGGAAAGCAAAAAGAAGTGTTATGAGGAAACAGAGATAGACCACATATTCAAGGCTATTAGAATGATGGTAAACATGAGTGGCTGCTGATCCTGGAGTTATTTCACTGTGACAATCTTTTCTTTCTCATCAAAGGAGAAAAGAGAGAACCATTGTGAAGCATACTACCAGAGACAAGACTGAATTGTAACTGAGGGACCATATTCATGAAAAGATCCTATGGAAATAGTCTTTCCACCAGTCCCATTTTTCTCTCTTGGTAAACAGAGGTATGGGAGTTTAAAATAGTCTGAAAGTTAAGAAGCAGGAAATGTGTCTCCTCTAAGTAGTCAAGGTCAAAATTTACCCCATCTAGTCAAGGGAAAAAACTATGCCCAAAATTAAGCTCAAAGCTTAAAAGAAGCAATGTAGAGCAAAATATTAAAGAATCAAGAAAGCACCTGCATTGTTTTACATATCTGTGTTATTCTAGTGCACAAATATCATAGGTGATTTTCTGTTGCCTTGAATTTAAAGCTCATTATTACCCCCAGATAAACTCAACAGGAATATTTTTCATCTTTTCCTGAAAAAAAATTCATGATTTTGTTGCTGTCAGTTGCCAGTAACCATATGTAACAGAGGTGGGTACAGATGGGAGGAAATAGTAAAAAGGTCAGCTGCAAGTGAGTTTTGCACAAATAAGGCATATTTTGTTGAAAGCTTCAAATCTCTGAATAATTTACTGCATCCTGACCACTTTTAATTTAGAGAAGTGTGAGGTAGGTGGCTCAGATGGTAAAGATTCTGCCTGCAATGTGAGAGACCTGGGTTCGTTGATCCCTGGGCCAGGAAGATCCCCCGGAGAAGGGAATGGCTACCTACTCCAGTATTCTTGCCTGGAGAATTCCATTGTCAGAGGAGCCTGCAGGGCTACAGTCCATGGGATTGCAGAGTTGAACACAACTGAGCGACTAACACATACACACATGAGGTGATACCTGGGTCAGGTCTGCAAAGCTACCACTTCATTTTAATGATCCCAAGTTAACAACTGGCCAAATTGTCACATAATGTCAGTGAAGTCTGGACCCTAAATTATTTTAAATGAGTACTGAGATTTATATCTACTATATTCTTAAACTTCAAAATTGTTCATATACCTACATATGCATAAAATAAACTTAGCCTTATTTAAGCAAACAAAACATAATTTGGAGCATCCTAGTTGATAAAATCAATTTAATGAAATAATAATGTTAAGCTATTTGAAATATATTTCTACAATGAATTACCAAACTCTTCTGTATTCTGCTATGTCAGAGTTGCCCTACAGTTTATGCTCTCTGATTTATACCTTTTCCTCTTGTTTCCCAGAAGCACAATTTCAACATCAGACATGAGTCTCCTTTGTGCCAGCATGATCTCACTGAAAGTGGTTAGCCTCTCTGAGATTGGCCTGTTTGAAATAAGAATGTCCTCCCTTGACTCAGCTCAACTCTCTCTTCTCAAAGATATCTCTTCTGGATGCTCTGCTCTTTCATAACGCACAGATCTCCTTTCAACAGCCCATAACGTACAGGTCTGAGACACTATCTTTCTCATTTGGCTCATATCAAATGTGATAATATGCATATAATGCAATAGTTGGGAGATGTTCTTCATATCATTAATTTCCAGCTGTGTGACCTTGGGGTCAAATGTACCACCCAACTTTATATTTCTGAGATATGTTAGGGAGAAGAGATGTACATTATAAAATTCATGTAAATAAAAAAATTATAATTTAACTTTGAATAGCTAAGGGAAAATTATCAGCATCACTGACTCAATGGACATGAGTTTAAGCATGAGTTTAAGGGGCCACAAAGAAGACAGGACTTAGCAACTGAACAACAACAACAATATTTGCATTTTGTAGTAAATTTAACCAACATTAACACTAGGTTTACAGAAGGTCAAGGGCTCACTGCTAGGATCTCTGTGGTTAAATGAATGGGGAAGTCATACTGTTACTTCCATAAACAAATTTATACTCAAATTATAAACAAATTTAGGATAATGAGGGAATCCCAAATATAAAAGAATATGTTTTAAAAAACAGAACTTTGCGATTGAATTTAGAATGCACATTCCAAATGAGGTCAAATTGAATTAAATAGGATGATGATGTAATAGGTAATAAATTTTAAGATGAGTTATAAACTTATAACTTTTCACTTTTCACTTTCATGCATTGGAGAAGGAAATGGCAACCCACTCCAGTGTTCTTGCCTGGAGAATCCCAGGGACTGGGGAGCCTGGTGGGCTGCCATCTATGGGGTCGAGCAGAGTCCGACAGGACTGAAGCCGCTTAGCAATTAGCAATAAACTTATAAGACACACAGGTCAGTAAGTAGTAGACATAGAACACAGCAAAGGGGAGGGGTCAAACGTTTGGTTGGTAAAGAACCTTGACCAGAGGCTGCAGCTCTGGACCAAGCTCTTTAGATATTGAGAGAGAACTTTGAGGTTTCAGTTTGAACTCTCATAAAGTAGGAACCGCCCCCCTCTGCAATCTCCTAAAACATCACACTGCTTCTCATTAAACTCTAACATTCCAAAGAGCTTATCACTCCCACAATCACTGAATCAGTGTTGAGACAATACAGCCTACAGGAGAGCTGTCCCCTATAAAACGAGCCAAAATTTAGGAGTGAAACGCCTTGACGTCTTTGAACATATTTTGCCCTTGATCATCATGTCAGCATTTGAGCTTTATTGAGCGAATCTGCTATAAGCAAGTATAAATGGAAATTCTATGAAATTGACTAAATGAAAACAAAGAATGTAATCTAATCTGTTCAATCTAAACAGTTTTAATGGTAAAGGATTTGGGAGTTTACTAGAACTGGCTTAAGAAAATAATACAGCCAATAACCTGATGATTATGGAAACAATGGCAAACTCACATGTTAAAAGAAAGATTCCATCAAAAACAGGGCAGTCTCTCAGAAGGGGAAGGCAGATGAAGGAGAGATGCTGGGGAAGCCAACCGCGTGGTCAGGCGGCCGTTGGGTGGACGCCCTGGCCTTGGCGCCTCCATCCGCTGTGTAGCCACGGGCAAGCTCCGCACCCGCTCAGCGGTTATCGTGCCCACTCCCACCAACGTGGCTGCTGGCATGCCCAGCGGCAAAGTGAGATACGCAAAGCTCTCCAGCGCCAAATTAACAGTCAGAAGGAAACTTCACCTGCCAAAGAGAGCTTAAAGCCGAAAAGATGCCCAGGTGTCGTAGGACCTCATGTATTGGAGAAAAGCTGTACTGACATTCCTTTTAAGGCCATTGCCTGCGCCTTCTCACAGTTTTTGGTTGGTGCTTGTCTCATTATTACGGGCTGCCTCCTGCTGGCAGGCTATATCAGCAAAGTGGGCACCAATCGAGCCTTCCCGGTCCTGACTGTCGGCATCCTGGTGTTCCTCCCCGGGTTCTACTACCTGATCGTCGCCTACAGAGCCTTCCGAGGCTGCCCGGGCTGCTCCTTCCGTGACCTTCCGGATTTTGATCACTAGCCCCGACCCCAGCCAGAGGAGTCACAGGTAGGGGTGAGCAGAGTTGAAGGCATTGGACAGAAGTTGTGGAAATCTATGCTTAAGAATTAAGGAAGTCTACTGTCTTGCAAATAAATGTTTGGCACAACTATGGCCAGATTTTATAAATCCATCCTCCAAATGTTAATTGAGTTTACAGTTAGCCAACTAGGAAGTTAAGAGAGGACGTGTTCTTTTTTTATTTTCCTGGCCCTTACAGAATCCCATGACAAATTTCTCCACTTGGATATGTATCCAGGAGGAATAGCAATGTTAATTGTGTGAGGAAGTGAAGAGTTACTCTGTGAAAGCAAAATGTTGCCACCACCTATTTAGAGCTGAATGTTTCTTTTAACTAGTCCTCATCCACAATTTTATTATATCTTGAAGCAAATAGAAAAATGAAATACATTATGTTAAATTTATTACCAAGTGATTTATTTGAAAAGTTTCTATTTTATCCCTCATATTAATCTCTAACTTTGTATTCTATGGATGATCTTCATAAAACCAAATATCAACTGAGGAAAAATTAAAAAAGCACTACAGCTGTGTTGTATGGAGGCTCTACAGGCTTTACAGTCACACAGAGCTCCGTTTAAATCCCAGAGGCAAACTTTCCAGCTGTATAAGCTTGGACAAATTAATACTCTGAGACACAGTTGGGGACCATAATTCCTACAGTTTTGGGTTCTCAGTTCAGTTCAGTTCAATTCAGTTGCTCAGTCATGTCCAGCTCTTTGCAACCCCATGAACCACAGCATGCCAGGCTTCCCTGCTCATCACCAACTCTCGGAGTCCACCCAAACTCATGTCCATTGAGTCAGTGATGCTGTCCATCTCATCCTCTGTAATCCCCTTCTCCTCCTGCCCTCAGTCTTTCCCAGCATCAGGGTCTTTTCAAATGAGTCAGCTCTTAGCATCAGGTGACCAAACTATTGGAGTTTCAGCTTCAACATCAGTCCTTCCAATGAACACCCAGGACTGATCTCCTTTAGGATGGACTGGTTGGATCTTCTTGCAGTCCAAAGGACTCTCAAGAGTCTTCTCCAACACCACAGTTCAAAAGCATCAATTCTTCTGCACTCAGCTTTCTTTATAGTCCAACTATACATGTATACAACTATACATCTATACATGTATACAACTATACATGTATACAACTATACATGTATACAACTATACATCTATACATGACCACTGGAAAAACCATAGCTTTCTTTATAGTCCAACTATACATGTATACAACTATACATGTATACAACTATACATCTATACATGTATACAACTATACATGTATACAACTATACATCTATACATGACCACTGGAAAAACCATAGCTTTCTTTATAGTCCAACTATACATGTATACAACTATACATGTATACAACTATACATCTATACATGTATACAACTATACATGTATACAACTATACATCTATACATGACCACTGGAAAAACCATAGCCTTGACTAGATGGACCTTAGTCGGCAAAGTAATGTCTTTGCTTCTGAATATGCTGTCTAGGTTGCTCATAGCTTTTCTTCTAAGGAGCAAACATCTTTTAATTTCATGGCTTCGGTCACCATCTGCGGTGATTTTGGAGCCCAGAAAAATAGTCATCCACTGTTTCCCCATCTATTTGCCAAGAAGTGATGGGATTGGATGCCATGATCTTAGTTTTGGGTTCTAGTGGGGGTTAAATTAAAAAATTCCATATCAACAACATAGCACATATGTGTTTTCAAAAGTGTTAATTTCTCACTGTAAAATAGGGTTCTATAGAAGAATGCACTAAGCCATAAATGAGTTACATCTATTCACCTCAAACAACATAGAAGAGCTGGCCACCAGAGAGACTTAGACTGCTAATCTGCAAAGTTACAAGTTTAAATCCAGATACAGCATTACTTCTTATTTGCATGAACCTTCTCTTGATTCCTATAAAGGAACAGGGCAAATCCAGGCTTTGTGGTGCCTAAATTTTCTATAATTTGGATTGGGGGGGGGGTCTCTTAAGAAATAGAATGCAAATTTGTGAATACAGAATTAAACAGAGGGCTTATACATACAAGGCACATACAAGGGTGGGGCCCTGATGCATAAGTCTCATTGGCTTCCTGATAAATTTGGCTGTTAGAGAAAGTGAAGAAAGGATCTAGAGAAGAGGACTGAATATGGAGTCAAGGCTGTGGCTCCATAATAAAGGTAATATTGAACAAACTAGTAATATTTTCTAGAGAAAAGTATATCATCATATAAAAACAAATACTTTTTTTGAAGTGTTGTAATAAAGAACATAGATTTGTGAAAGATAAGGAAAGGAGTATATTTTCTGGACAAAGAATATTCTCAATTCATAAAAGAGAAGGAAGGTATTCTCAGATGTGTTACTGTTAGAATAAACAGGATGTACTCAAGTTTAAAAAAAGAATTTGGTGATCTTCCATGGGTATTATATTATTGTTCATACCTAGACATATACATAATGAATGTGAAAAACAAATAAAGCTCCAAATATTAGTTTGATATTTATCAAATTGTGCTAAATAAACAGGGATAATATGAAATGTAATTTGTTTGGACTCAGCATTATCATAATCCACTCTCTTATTAGAAACCACAGAATTTACAGAAGAGTATATTGGGAACATAACTGGTAAAAAGTTCACCACAGCTTCAATATGAGTAATTAATATTAAAGAACAATAAATCTGTGCAATGTTAGTTAAGGAATGCCAATTCATGAAATCAAAGATCCAAATAAAGTCAGTAGTGGTAAACCTTTGCTCAGAGATGAGCCTCATCCCAAAGAACACAGTTAGGCCAGTAAAGACATGCTATGAGGGCATGATCATACCACAGAAGATAATACTAGAAATCCAAACTGTTTTAACTCCACATTGTATGGATAGTATATGTGGTAACTTTATAATTTTAGTTTACCAAGTCACATGTCTAACAACTCTTCTTGAATTGTAACATGTTTATGTGCCTTTTCTTTTGTTATACAGAGTTTAGATAAATTTTCTAGAACAACGAATAGATGAAACGAATAGATTTCCAAGCAGTGCCTGACAGCCATCTGATAACAGTTAACTGGCTCACCAAGCTGAGTCATTGGACACAAGAGTTGGTGAGAGAGTGTAAGAAGCAAAACCCATCTCCAGACAGAAGAATATTTCTAATAACATTCTGATAGTAGGAGCTTATCTTTGATTTTGAAACAGAGCACAGTACTTCATTAATTTTTGGAAGAAAGTCTTATTTCTCTGTCCTCCCAAGAGTGTGGGCCACAAACTCATAATTTACTCTGAGGTCTTCTTCCATGGTTTTGAAAGTAGCCTGTTTCACTGTGGATTCCACAGGCTCATTCATCAGCTGCTTTTCAAGAAATTTGTAGAACATGTCAAGTCTTAAAACCCATACTGAACTGAGAATATTATCTGTCAAAATTTTAAACAGACTAGATGCACCTGCCCAGTAAACTTGGGTCCCATCATCAAGATTTGTGTGGGAGACACAAAGACAAACACCTACCCTGTGACGGCACATTCAGCTTCAAATATATCATTTAAATGAATGTGGGGAAAAAAAGACACTGGTCCTGCTGAACAGGTGCTAGTGGAGCAGTCAAATGAGCTTTTTTTCCATGCCTTCTCCTTTCTGCCTTTCCCTCCTCAAAATACTTTATGAAAGGGTCTATTTGATAAAGTCGGCAAGTAAAAGTATTGGGAAAACAAGAACAAAACAAAACAAAAAAAGAAAACAGGATCATATAGAGCTATACTTGGGAAAAGGAAATGGGAAGTAGAAGAAAATGTTTCTAGCCTTGAGTAGATCCAGCTCACACTCTAAGATCTTTTAAGTTAGTCATCAATGATTGGGAATTCTTGGGCTCCCTCAAGTTAAGAAAGAATGGTTTGTGCATTTAACAATGAAGTGATATATTCCATTAAAACTGATCACGATACACATACTTTCTTACACCTTTCCTCTCTTGGGACATGTTTGGGGAAAAAAATTATTCCTAAAAAATGATAATAAATGCTTCTAACAATATTTTCTAGTGATTATTGATATATACACTGCTGCTGCTGCAAAGTCACTTCAGCCATGTCCGACTCTATGCGACCCCATAGATGGCAGCCTACCAGGCTTCTCCATCCCTGGGATTCTCCAGGCAAGAACACTGGAGTGGGTTGCCATTTCCTTCTCCAATGCATGAAAGTGAAAAGTGAAAGTGAAGTTGCTCAGTCATGTCTGACTCTTCGCGACCCCATGGACTGCAGTCTACCAGGCTCCTCCATACATGGGATTTTCCAGGCAAGAGTACTGGAGTGGGTTGCCATTGCCTTCTCCAGATATATACACTAAAATGTTTTTAAAATAAAAATAATTATATGACTTACTATATTTCAGATAAGAATCAATAAAGATGAGTAGGGTGGATTTCAAAGTCTTCCAGCACATTTAGGAAATTTGGGTTCAAAAGTGGGCATGAAAAGTTAGAGTTTTGAAAGTGTACCACTGATTATCAACGGTTTTTGTTTTGATCTGCTATTGTTCAGTGAAATGCTACTAAAGCAGAGTAACAGTTTAGAAAAAGTGAGCTTAATTTCTTTACTATTCACTGTGTATCAGGGCAGTACCTGGGGAATAAAAACAAGACAGTCTGGACTCTTAGCACTACTACCAGCCAATAAGGTGCTTTAAAGCCCGATATGCTTACACAGACACATTTAGCTTCTAATTTTAAATGGCTCGTTAGATGTTTATGTGCATTATCTGAGTGCTAAGTTATAAAGAGTATATCACATAGCATGTACATAAGTACAAACTTGTTTTGAATGGCCAAAATACTAGATCATGGTATTTATTTGTATTTGCATCACATTCTCTGTGACATCAATGTAATTGATATACTGACATTTTAAGACGGTTGCATTGCTGCTTCTCCATATAAAAATTTAACTGGAAAATGAAGCATTTATAAATACAATTTAATAGAAAATTTTTATACAGAATCAGAATCTTTCAGATAAGATATTATTTAACCAACTGACTTGTTCAGTTGCTCAGTTGTATCTGACTCTTTGTGACCTCATGAACTGTGGCACCAGGCTTCCCTGTCCTTCACTATCTCCCAGAGCTTGCCTTATTGAGGTTAATTTATAAATATGAGCACAAGCCATTCATATCTACACAACTCAAATAATTTCTCAGTTCACATATTGCCCCAGATTTTTCAGACATCTTAAAAATGTAACAATTATAGTAGATTATCAATCTTTGTTGTTATTTAATCACTAAGTCATGTCCTACTCTTTTGAGACTCCATGGACTATAGCCCTTCAGGCTGCTCTGTCCATGGGATCTCTCAGGAAAGAATACTGGAGTGGGTTGCCATTTTCTTCTCTAGGGGATCTTCCAAAGCCAAGGATTGAACCCTTGTCTTCTGCATCGGCAGGCAGATTCACCAGGGAAGTCATTATCAATCTTGTTGGCTATCATTTGACAATGTACATAAAAATTGTAAATGTACATAACTTCTGACCCAGAAATTTCACATTTAGAATTTATCACATATATAAAAATACATATACACACATATAATATATACTTAATGATCTGAACAGACATAATTGTGGTAAGATGTTTAAGTGTTACACTGTTTCAAATATTAAAAATTGAACAACTAAGTCTCCATCAATAGCCATTAGGATTAAATAAATTATAGAACATATTTAGTATCAAATATGTTATATACACATACATATACAAGTTTTAGAATATGCTGACTAATTATTGAATGTAATAAACAGTTTTAGAATAGTGCCTAACATTATCCCATTTGTTTCTTTACAAAGTAAATTCACAAATACATATATTCCCTTCTCGTTTAATAAGAAAGATAAACTAAACAGTGGGAAAATATTTTTTCTAAGTTCATGCATTTTTATCAATTGGCTTAGAAATATACACTATTAAAACATTCATATTTAATTAGTGGATTTAAAATTGTATGTGCATAAACTTTTTTACATTATACTAATACTGTTTAAATGTTTATTATGAGCACATATTATTTCTGTGTTTGAGAACTACTTTTAAGTACCCTGAATAATGAAATTTTATCCTATCAAAAATAAACTATGTGTACTATATCTATAAAGATGTGAGAATGCTGAAGTAATAGTAATTTGTGTCATTAAAGCAATCAGCCATAAGTACTTTAGAGAATGTCTCCAAATACGAAACTCAATATAAGTTTAATATCTTACTGTATTAAAAATAATGATGTTAATCATAATACCACTATTTGACCACACGTCCTGAAATTCTTACCACAACCCTTTATAGATATTAGTCCCACATTTTTATGGATAAAATCTGAGGCAAGAAGTCTTTCAGAAACTTTCCTATGTTTAGCACATAACTAGTAAGTAGAGAGCCAGGACTGGAATTCACAATTCTATGTGTTTAAGTCCTGGCAAAAAGAAAAAAAGGAATACCAAAGATGGCAGTGGAATCACAACCAAAATCACCAGGTCCACGCCAGAAAATTAAACAGAAAACTGGACAGCTTTCTAAGTTTAGAGGGCTAACAACATTTTTCAGGTAATAGATTTAATTCATCCTGTTTTTACATAAATACCCGATAGATTTTTATCTTGTGAACAAACCCAAATGCCTCTGCCACCCTTCATCTTAAGAATTGCTAGCTTTGTCTAAAATGATAGCAATGACATGGTAGAGAAGGACAGTGGGCAGAATGAAAAAGCATATCTTTAAAATGGAAAGAGCTTGTGACTATATCATATAAACTATATCCCACATTAGCAAGAGCTATTTCAGAGAGTTATTAATTGTAAAAGTGTAAAGTGGCTCTCAATAAAAAGTTTGAGAGCCAGGAACCTATTTATGTAAGAAGTTCCCCCAAATAACCTGGTATCAAGTTATATATTCATTGTCTGCAAAGGTGTTTCTTTCAAAGTAATTTGAGAATTACGAAAGAATTAGAAGCCTCCCTTCAAAAGTTAAACAGTAATCTGGCCCTAATTTGAGAGTCTGTAACTCACAAGCATTTCTCACAGAAAGACATATCACTATCAGGGAGCAAGTGGTTTGTTTCTAAAGTGTGAGATAACAATGAAGTCTGAGTAAGCTAATGTGATAGGCTATTATATATGTCAGAGGTTATTGAGATACAATATTAGTTCTTTTTGTCTTTTTTGCATTCTTCCAGTACTTTTTATCCTGAAGTGAAATTGGTCTACTAAATTGGCAGTTAGAAACAGCAGAGCGAGAGGATAATGATATGTCCATTTTTTATCTACTTGATACTCATACTCCATACCATGGACAAAGAATAATGATGCTGAACTAAGCTCAAGGAGTTATGGTGTTAGCTTCCTGTACATACCAAAGGTTTTGTCTGTACACTGGGCATGTCAGTTCAATTATAAAAGATTTAACAAAGTCAATTATATCTTATCTACAAGAAACCCATTTTAAATATAAAGACGCATATCAGTCAGTTCAATCGCTCAGTCATGTCCGACTCTTTGCGACCATGTGGACTGCAGCACGCCAGGCTTCCCTGTCCATCACCAACTCCCAGAGCTTACTCAAACTTATGTACATTGAATCCGTGATGCCATCCAACAATCTCATCCTATCGCCCCCTTCTTCCACCTTCAATCTTTCCCTGCATCAGATTTTCCAGTCTATTCCATGAGTCAGCTCTTTGCATCAGGTGGCCAAAGTATTAAAGTTTCAGCTTCAGCATCAGTACTTCCAATGAATATTCAGGACTGATTTCTTTTAGGATGGACTGGTTGGATCTCCTTGCAGTCCAAGAAACTCTCAAAAGTCTTCTTCAACACCACAGTTCAAAAGCATCAATTCTTCGGTGCTCAGCTTTCTTTATAGTCCAACTCTCACATCCATACCTGACTACTGGAAAAACCATAGCTTTGACTAGATGGACCTTTGTTGGCAAAGTAATGTCTCTGCTTTTTAATATGTTGTCTAAGTTGGTCATAGCTTTTCTTACAAGGAGCAAGAATCTTTTAATTTGATGGCTGAAGTCACCATCCACAGTGATTTTGGAGCCCAAGAAAACAACATCTCTCACTATTTCCATTGTTTCCCCACATATTTGTCATGAAGTGATGACCCTGGATGCCATGATTTTAGTTTTTTGAATGTTGAGTTTTAAGCCAACTTTTTCACTCTCCTCTTTCACTTTCATCAAGAGGCTCTTTAGTTCTTCACTTTCTTCCATAAGGGTGGTGTCATCTTCATTCTGAGGGTATTGATATTTCTCCCAGCAATCTTGATTCCTTCTTGTGCTTCATCCAGCCCGGCATTTCACATGATGTACTCTGCATATAAGTAAAATAAGCTGGGTGACAATACACAGCCTTGATGTACTCCTTTCCCAATTTGGAACCAGCCTTTTGTTCCATGTTCTAACTGTTGCTTCTCGACCTACATACAGATTTCTCAGGAGACAGGTAGGTGGTCTAGTATTCCCATCTCTTATAGAATTTTCCACAGTTTGTTGTAATCCACACAGTCAAAGGCTTTGGCGTAAGTCGATGAAGCAGAAATAGATGTTTTTCAGGAACTCTCTTACTTCTTTGATGATCCAACGTTGGCAATTTGATCTCTGGTTCCTCTGCCTTTTCTAAATCCAGCTTGAACATCAAGGAGTTCACAGTTCATGTACTGTTGAAGCCTGGCTTGGAGAATTTTGAGCATTACTTTGTTAGTGTGTGAGATGAGTGCAATTGTGCAGTAGTGTGAACATTCTTTGGCATTGCCTTTCTTTGGGATTAGAATGAAAACTGACCTTTTCCAGTCCTGTGGTCACTGCTGAGTTTTCCAAAATTGCTGGCATATTGAGTGCAGCACTTTCACAGCATCATCTTTCAGGATTTGAAATAGCTCAACTGGAACTCCATCACCTGCACTAGCTTTGTTCGTAGTGATGCTTTCTAAGGCCCACTTGACTTCGCATTCCATGATGTCTGGCTCTAGGTGAGTGATCACACCATTATAGTTATCGAGGTCATGAAGATCTTTTCTGTTTAGTTCTTCTGTGTATTCTTGCCACCTCTTCTTAATATCATCTGCTTCTGTTAGGTTCATACCATTTCTGTCCTTTACTGTGCCCATCTTTGCATGAAATGTTCCCTTGGCATCTCTAATTTTCTTGAAAAGATCTCTAGTCTTTCTCATTCTATTGCTTTACTCTATTTCTTTGTACTGATCACTGAGGAAGGCTTTCTTATCTCCCCTTGCTATTCTTTGGAACTCTGCATTCAAATGGGTAAATCTTTCCTTTTCTCCTTTGCCTTAACTTCTCTTCTTTTCTCGGCTATTTGTAAGCCCTCTTCAGACAACTGTTTTGCCTTTTTGCATTTCTTCTTCTTGGGGATGGTCTTGATCACTGCCTCTTGTACAGTGCCATGAACCTCTGTCTATAGTTCTTTGGGCACTCTGTCGATCAGATCTGATCCCTTGAGTCCATTTGTCCCTTCCACTGTATAATCATAAGGGATTTGATTTAGGTCATACCTGAATGGTCTAGTGGTTTCCCCTACTTTCTTCAATTTAAGTCTGAATTTGGCAATAAGGAGTTCATGATTTGAGTCACAGTCAACTCTCAGTCTTTTTTTTTTTTTTTTTTTTTTTGCTGACTGTATAGAGCTTCTCCATCTTTGGCTGCAAAGAATATAATCAATCTGATTTCAGTACTGACCATCTGGTGTTATCCATGTGTAGAGTCTTCCCTTTTGTTGTTGGAAGAGGGTGTTTGCTATGAACATTGTGTTCTCTTGACAAAACTCTGTTAGCCTTTGACCTGCCTCATTTTGTACTCCAAGGCCAAGTTTGCCTGTTACTCCAGTTATCTCTTGACTTCCTATCTTTGCATTCCAGTCCCCTATAGTGTAAAGGACATTTTTTGGAGGTATTAGTGCTAGAAGGTCTTGTAGGTCTTCATAGAACTGTTCAGCTTCTTCAGCATTACTGTTCGGGGCATAGACTTGGATTACTGTGATATTGAATGGTTTGCCTTGGAAACAAACAGAGATCATCCTGTCATTTTTGAGACTGCATCCAAGTACTGCATTTCAGACTCTTTTGTTTACTATGATAGTTACTCCATTTCTTCTAAGGGATTCTTGCCCACAGTAGTAGATATAATGGTCATCTGAGTTAAATTCACCCATTCCAGTCCATTTTAGTTTGCTGATTCCTAGAATGTTGACGTTCACTCTTGCCATCTCCTGTTCAACCACTTCCAGTTTGCCTTGATTCATGGACCTAATATTCCAGGTTCCTATGTAATGTTGCTCTTTACAGCATCGGACTTCACTTCCATCACCAGTCACATCCACAGCTAGGTATTCTTTTTGCTCTGGCTCCATCTCTTCATTCTTTCTGGAGTTATTTCTCAACTGATCTCCTGCAGCATATTGGACACCTACTGCCCTGGGGAGTTCATCTTTCAGTGTCCTTTTTGCCTTTTCCTGCTGCTCATGGGGGATTCAGATTTGCCATTCCCTTCTCCATTGGACCATGTTTTGTCAGAACTCTCCACCATGACCTGTCCGTCTTGGCGAGCCCTACAGGGCCCTACAGGGCATGGCTCATAGTCATTGAGTTAGACAAGGCTGTGGTCCATGTGATCAGTTTGGTTAGTTTTCTGTAATTGTGATTTTCATTCTGTCTGCCCTCTGATGGAGAAGGATAAGAGGCTTATGGAAGCTTCCTGATGGGAAAGACTGACTGAGGGTGAAACTGGGTCTTGTTCTGATGGGCGGGGCCATGCTCAGTAAATCGTTGATCCAATTTTTTGTTGATGGGTGGGGCTTTGTTCCTCCCTGTTTTTTGACCTAGGCCAAACTATGGTGGAAGTGATGAAGATAATGGTGACCTCCTTCAATGGCACACTGCTGCACTCAGTGCCCCTGACCCTGCAGCATCCCACTGTGGACACACGCCTCTGCCAGAGACTCCTGGACACTCACGGGCAAATCTGGGTCAGTCTCTTGTTGGGTCACTGCTCCTTTCTCCTGGGTCTTGGTGCACACAAAGTTCTGTTTGTGCCCTCCAAGAGTCTGTTTCCTCAGTCCTGTGTAAGTTCTGGCGGGTCTATGGTGGGGTTAATGGCAATCTCCTCCAAGAAGGCTTATGCCATACCCAGATCTACTGCACCCAGAGCCCCTGCCCCTGTGGCAGGCCATTGCTGACCCATACCTTTGCAGGAGACATTCAAACACTGTTCTGGCTCAGTCTCTAGGGGGTCTCTGGGTCCTGGTGGGCACAAGGTTTGTTTGAGCCCTCTGAGTGTCTCTGGCAGGTAAGGGGTTTGATTCTAAATGCAATTTCACCCCCATACTGTCTTGCTGGGGCTTCTCATTTGCCCTTGGACATTGCATGTGTGTGTGTGGGATCCAACATTTTCCAGTCAATGGTTGTTCAGCGGCGAACTGTAGTTTTGGAGTTCTCACAGGAGATGAGCGCACATCCTTCTACTCCGCAATCTTATGCCACAAACATCGCCAAAGACACACATAGGATAAAGTAAATGGGTGAGCAAGCATGCCATGCTAACACTCAAACTCGGAGCAGCTATATTAATTTCAGACAAAGCTAACTTCAAAGCAAGGAAAATTATCAGAGATAAAGAGGGGTATCACATAATAAGGAATCAGTCGTCTAAGAAGACATGTGTTCAGTTGCTCAGTCATATCCAGCTGTTTGTGACCCCATGGATGATAGCCCACCAGACTCTGCTTGTCCATGGAATTTTCCAGGCAAGAATACTGGAGTGGGTTGCCATTTCCTTCTCCAGGGGATCTTCCTGATCCAGGGATCAAACCTGCATCTCTTGTATATCCTGCATTGCAGGCAAGTTCTTTACCACTGAGCCACCTAGAAAGCCCCTAAGAAGACATCAGTTCAGTTTAGTTCAGTCACTTAGTTGTTTCTGACTCTTTGTGACCCCATGGACTGCAGCACGCCAGGCAAGAAAACATAACAATCATTGGTGGCTTCACACCTACAAGCAAAAAGTCAAAATACATGAGGCAAATACTGATAGAGTTACAGGGATAAATAAGTGAATCCACTAGTGGAGTTGTAGAGTTCAACACTTCTCTATCAGAATAGACAGATATAGCAAGTAGAAAATCAATAGGCACATAGTTAAAGTCAACAATACCATCAATCAACAGGTTGTAACTGACAACTATAGGCTACTTCATACAACAATAGCAGAACATGCATTCTGCTTAGGCCCAATGGAGAAGGCAATGTCACCCCACTCCAGTACTCTTGCCTGGAAAATCCCATAGATAGAGGAGCCTGGTAGGCTGCAGTCCATGGGGTCGCTGAGGCTTGAACATGACTGAGTGACTTCACTTTCACTTGTCACTTTCATGCATTGGAGAAGGAAATGGAAACCCACTCCATTGCTCTTTGCCTGGAAAATCCCAGCGACAGGGGAGCCTGGTGGGCTGCCGTCTTGGGGTTGCACAGAGTCAGACACGACTGAAGTGACTTAACAGCAGCAGCAGCAGCAGCTTAGGCCCAGATGGAATATTCGTCAAGGTAGACCACATTCTAGGCCATAAAAGCATTTTAACAAATTTAAAGGATATAAGAAAATAAATATTAAAATCATATAGACCACAATGGAATTAAACTATAAATCAGTAACAGAAAAATAGGTAGAAATCTCAAAATACTTCGAAATAAATGAAAATGAAAATATAACATCAAAATTTGGGGAATGCAGCACAATCAGTATATAGAGGAAAATTTATATAGGTGAACACATATATCAGAAAAGAAGAAACATATAAGTCATCTAAGCTTCAATCATCTAAACTTCCACCTTAGGTAACTAGAAAAAAGGAGCAAATTAAATTCAAAGTAAGCAAAAGAAGAGAAACAATATAAATTAGAGCAGAAATTAATGAAATTGAAAACAGAAAATTAACAAGACCAAAAACTATTTCTATGAAAGGGTCAATCAATTAATAAGCCTCTAGCAAGGTTCAGTTCAGTTCAGTCGCTCAGTCGTGTCTGGCTCTTTGTGATCCCATGAATCGCAGCATGCCAGGCCTAGTAAGGTTAAGTAAAAGAAAAAAAAGGAGAGAAGTTGCAATTACTAATTCAAAAATTAAAGATATAATACTACTAGTGATCCCACAGACATTAAAAGGATAATAAAAGATACTATGAACAAGTCTAGGTTTGTAAATTTGATAACTTAGGTAAAATGGACCAATTCCTTGAAAAAATCAGTCTGCCAAAACATACATAGACTTATATATATAGACAAATTCCTCATATATGTGTGTGTGTGTGTGTGAATCTATTGAATCAATAATTAGTAATCTTCAAAAATAAGCCCAGATGGGTTCACAGGTGAATTCTACCAATTCTCTACAATCTCTTCTAAAAAACAGAACCAGAGAAGATACTTTCTGATTCATTCTATGAAGCCAGAATTACTCTAACAACAAAACCAGACAGACATTACAAGAAAAAGAAACCACAGATACATACTTCTTGAGAATAGAGATGCAAAAAACTCTTCCTTATCCTCCCTTTCTCCTGGTCTTACCATCCTGCTCTGGCTTGTCAGTCCAAGAAAAAAGCCTCCATCACTTCTGGACAGCTTCAAGGGTGGAGAGAATAGAACTATGAAGGGGAAAAAAAAATGCTACCCCCCTCCCTTCAATCCTTGTACCAATTATAAAAAATAAGATCTCCAATTTATAATTCTAGCTTACCTTTCATTTTGTTTTTAGAATCTATTCCAAGAGCTCTAATCAGGGGCTTCTGACTTCAAGGAGTCCCTGAACTAGAAGAAATTACATACAACATTCTGTGTGTGCACACCCACATACATTTTGGGAGGGGTAAAGATCCACAGCTTTGAACAAAGTATTGAAGAGGAGTTCTGTGCTTTTTAACCTCCACTAAACTTGGGGTGGGTGGTGGTAAATATGATGCTCTTTCATGAAGTTAGAATTTATGACCAGTAAGTTGTGAATTAGAAGTTATATCAAGTATTAATTGGCTTGTTTTAAAAGAGAGATACAGAGCAAATTAACATGAAAGACTTTAATTAATTTACAGTTTTTAGTCAAAGCCAGGTATGTATGATTCCATCCTCTATACATTCTTTTTGTTGGAGATGGAATAATATTACTTAATAGTCATAATCATGACCTTAGATACTGCAAAATTATGAAATCACAGGTGTATTATCAAAGAAAGATTACATTATACTAATATAGTTTTAGGGTTAATTTGAATTTCGGTTATTAGAAAACAGGTAACCCATGAATTATCTATTTACATAGGGTAACCTTCTCATTATCTTCTCCTTGAAGGTAATTTTCTGCCTACTTATCTGGCAGATTTCACAGGAGGGAGAAGAGGAAAATCAGGGCTCCTTTGTTTATTGTCCAAAAGTCTCCCGTTTGGTTGACACAAACGAGACTCTGATTTCTGAGTTCTGCACACTGGAGTCTCCTTGTCACCTGAACGTCCAGATTTCCAAGGCCTTCACCTCGCCCTGACCCCCGTCAGGTCTCTTCTCCGTTACACACACACACACTCTCTCCCCAAAACACACACAAGCTCTGTAAATGCATTCTCCCCCGCCCCCATTAATGCAAGACCCACTCCTCAACGCTCAATTTGAATCAAAACATTAGCACCAGACCCTGAAAATTCTCCCAGGGCTCCTCCTCTGCGTCGGCCCAGTTCTCAGGTTTCCAGGCGGGCCTGATGGACGGCAGATTAGATTGGCTGAGCTATTGGAGGAGCAGAGGCTCCACCAAATCACAAATCCAGGATTTTCATCCTTCTCGGTCTCCTCCCTAGACTCCCGGCAACAGGTGTGCGTTGTTTCTCTTAGGGGAACCCAGCCTGGGGTTGCTATGGAGACGTGACGCTGCGGCTTGCAGAGCAACTCAGACCCAAATGTCGCCTAGCAAACCTAAGCAAAGCCAGTGCCCTGCGTTGCTGCCTTCCATATCTGCACGCCCTCTTCATCCAAAACTTTTTTTTCTCTTGACTCCCTCCATGGAAGATTCCATCCCCGTCAACCAAAAAACAGAACACCAAGAACATGGGAATACAGGGCGGCCGTGGGAAGAAACGGTAACTAATTCCCAAGATCCTGAGCTTGGGTTATCCGAAGCCCTAGAGTTGGAGCAGGGGCCAGAAACTGGACTCCAGACCAGGAGCAGCCCTCCTAGAATGCCCCTCTCTGGAGCCAGAACGCCGGATCGACCTGCGGATGACCTCGTAGGACCACGCGCATCATTTCCATCTTCCTCATCTCAGGAGCTCCCTTCCACTCTTTCTCCCCTGGCTCTGGCCAGGCAGGACTTTATGGCACCATGGCAGTCAGACAAGACCACTAGTGTTATTTCTGAAGCTGAGACACCTCATTTTGGCCATTTGGGACAATTATCTGATAAAGGTGGATCAACTCCTCATCAAACATGTCAGTCAAAGGGAAACAACTTTCATCAGTCTCAGCAAACTAAATATCCCCTGTATGAACTGAGGGATGTGAGTGACCACACCTCTAAACAGAAAGAGCTGAGATTTGACATTTTTCAAGAAGATGACTCAAACAGTAACTATCATCTAGATCAGCCTGAGTCTGGGGCTTCTGAAGTGACCCCCAGCGTGCTTGAGATTGCCGTTCAAAATACTAAGGCTTACCTACTGAAGACCAGCAGCAAGTCGGGCTTAAATCTGTAAGTCTTGGAGGAAAAGAGAGAGGAAAAACTGGCAAAGGGAGGGGTATGATTATCTTTGTGTGAGGATGTGCTTCTGTGGGTGAATGAAAATATATCTGAAAAGTCTGAATTAGTGAGAGAGTGACTTCATAACTCTTTGTATTGTAGGACTCAAGACAGGTCACTGGTGGAGTTTCTTTTAGCTTCTTTAAAGATCCTAGATACACAGAAATAAACTCTAGGAATTATGGAATCTGGGGTTTGAAAGAAACCATAAAGTATCTCTGCTACTGCTGCTGCTAAGTCGCTTCAGTCGTGTCCGACTCTGTGCGACCCCAGAGAAGGCAGCCCACCAGGCTCCCCCGTCCCTGGGATTCTCCAGGCAAGAACACTGGAGTGGGTTGCCATTTCCTTCTCCAATGTATGAAAGTGAAAGGTGAAAGTGAAGTCGCTCAGTCATGTCTGACTCTTAGCGACCCCATGGACTGCACCCACCAGGCTCCTCCGTCCATGGGAGTTTGCAGGCAAGAGTACTGGAGTGAGGTGCCATTGAAAGTGTCTTGCCAGGATGCTTATTAAAACCGACTGTCTACCAAAATCTAAGCATTCTCAGTGCTTGCATGGTGTGGTTTCAAGTCCCTACCCAGGCCAGTGCTGGAGTGATAAATTACCTGCTTCACCTGGGGCTGTCCCAACTAAGCATGGCATCCTGAGAAACTCCTCAGTCCGAGGCAAATCAGGAGAATTCCTTGCTATACAGGCCACCCCAAGTGCATGCCATTTTATCCAGATCTCTTGTAAAATGTGGTAACCAATGACCCAGAATTTTCTGACCATCCTGTTATAGCTAAGATTCAGATCTCATCATTGAGTCCAGATTTCTAGAGGTTCTTGCTTCCAGGGTTACATAATCATAGGGTCAACAAAATTACAGGGCTAGAAGGGACTTGAGAAAACATCTAATATAATCCGCTTGCTTTTTAAATGAGGGGACTAATCATGGAAAAATTAATTTGCTCAACATTTCTCTGGCTACAACACTCTCTGACTCTTCCCTTTCCTCTATCACTATGCTTCAGCCACATGGCCTCGTCAGTTCCAGTGTTGCTGCTTTGGCCCAGTGGCTTCTTCCCTAAGTCCTCCTTAGTCTTTGCTGGCTGTCTTCACATCTTAGGAATCAGCTTCCATAGAGCTCTATTATAGCTGCCTGCTCTTTCCTTCATAGTACTTAAGGTCATTTATAATTGTATAGAGACTTACAGACTTATATTTAATGTTTGACTCTCCCACTAAAGTGCAGGTCCCGAGTACAGGGACCATTTGAGTTTTGAACACCACTATATATTTAATGCCTAGCACAGTGTTATCAGCTATTTACTGACTAAAGAATTAATTAATTAATGGCAGTACAGGAGACACAATCTAAACCTTTTAAATCTAGTTAATTCTCAACATGGGGGCTTCCTTGGTGATTCAGCGGTAAACAACTCATCTGACAATGCAGGAGATGCAGGTTCAATTCCTGGGTTGGGATCTCCTGGCGATCCCCTGGAGAAGGAAATGGCAACCCACTCCAGTATTCTTGTCCGGTAAATCCCATGGACAGAAGGAGCCTAGCGGGTTACGGACCATGGGGTCGCAACAGAGTTGAACACAACTTAGCGACTAAACAATGACAACAATCCCCAAAACAATTTGCTGAGATGCCTCCTGATTAGTCAGCAAACATTAAATGAGTGCCATTCAATATACGTATGTGGCAAAGTTGTAAAAAAAGCTATTATTTGGCTTTTAAAAATATGAAGTATAATCTTAAAGTCTGAAGAATAAGATATCAGTTAATATATAATGTGAGAAGCCTTCACAAACCCAAATTAAAATATTATTTATAAATTACTGTCTTTAACTACAATTTACTTAAACTTCAGGGATGTGATTTGCTGGATTCTACTTGCATTGCTGATATAAACTTCTTATCACAATTCTCTAGGTTAAATAACAAGCAAGAATTTACAAACTTTGATAAAATGTCAAAAAAGCTCATTATAAATACTTGAAAGTTCACAATTTAAAACTGAATACAAAACATAAAATGGGAAATTTTCTTTTACTGAATTATTTTATAACTGACATTACTTAAATAGCTAAATTTAATTTAGCGTCCAAATGCTAAGTCTCTGAGGTGGTAAATGAATACCATCCATAATATTCACTATTACTTTCTAAGTGCTTTATAGCCTGTAGTTAAAAATGGCTCATTAAAGAGGAACTAAACTCCATATCTTATATACAGCTATTATTTAACAACCATGAAAGCTATTTTTTATTGCAGTTAAAACAATGTTGACTAAAATACAAAACTGGTTTTCATATTGTTGAATAAAAAGCCTGCAAAAAAGATTGCTTCCTTCTTTTCTGCCAGTCATAACATTTCTGTTCATTTATAAAAATAGCAATTTTTGGAGAAAGAAGAAGATATTCTTCATATATAATATTTGCAAACTGTCCATCACATTGGTTGTGCCTATAATTTACCTATTTTTCTTTGACATTCTTAAGATCCATTAGACAAATACAGATATTAAAGAAAGAATTAAATAACTAGGGCAGGTTAAAATAGGAATTTATTGAACATCCATTTTGTTTCACTATAATAAGAAAGGAGATATATTAAAACAATAAACAAAAACCTAATTTCAGCCCTGGAAGAACCTACTGCAGATGCATCATCCTTGGGGCTGGTGCATGGGGATGACCCAGAGAGATGTTGTGGGGAGGGAGGTGGGAGGGGGGTTCATGTTTGGGAACGCATGTAAGAATTAAAGATTTTAAAATTTAAAAAATAAAAAACTAAAAAAAAAAGAGAGAGAAATATGTATTATACACAGTTACACCACAGTGTATCAGTGATCTTAGAAAGGCCCAGTCCACACTGAGGAACAGTTTCAGGAATAACCTGAATGGTAAGGCTTTGAGGATTAATTGTATTTTAAATCATTTCTTGAGAAAAATATGTATAGGACACGACAAGCAAAGGCTCTCAAGTCAGACAGCAACAAGATGCTGGACAGACATTTACCTTGCTGGGCAGACATTCTAACTGAACTAATTATTAGAAATGAAAGTGGAGAGAGACAGTGATTATCCACCAGAGAGGTAATTTATGCAAGTCCTCAAACCGGACAGAGGAATTTCTATCTCTCCTGAGAGCAGTTTGACAGGCATTTTTGGGTTCTTCAGCAATAAATTTCACATTGAAAAACTGGTATCTTAAAAAGCACCTCCTAGCAGTTATGTGTAAAATATAATGAATTAATGAGAGATTAGAGAAGGCAATGGCACCCCACTCCAGTTCTCTTGCCTGGCAAATCCCATGGATGGAGGTGCCTGGTGGGCTGCATTCCATGGGGTCACTAAGAGTCAGACATGACTGAGCGACTTCACTTTCACTTTTCACTTTTATGCATTGGAGAAGGACATGGCAACCCACTCCAGTGTTCTTGCCTAGAGAATCCCAAGGACGGGGGAGCCTGGTGGGCTGCTGTCTATGGGGTCACACCGAGTCGGACATGACTGAAGTGCCTTAGCAGCAGCAGCAGAGATTAATTAATGAATCAATAGAGAAGTTAGAGGCAGCTTCACTAACTCAGTTATGAAATAAAAAGCTACAGCAGTGGTTTTAACAGAAAAGGACAAAAAATATTAGAGTGCATCACATTTTAATAAACGTGAATAACATCAGATGACATTTTTCTCTCCGTTTGTGTGTAGGGGGGTGGGTTGGGGTTACAATGTGAAATGTATTTCTTGTAGGTCTAAAAACACTGAAGTATATAACTGGCTTAGGAAATGTGAAAAGAGAATTGATCTTAAGAGTCAGCTGTATTTAAAAATCAAGTTGTATTTGATGAGGGGTAGGAAAGAGGGATGGGAAAGAAGTTATGTTAAAAGAATGAAAAATAAGCTTAGTTACTTTTAAATACATAACTGAGAGATTTTGATATGAAATAAAAAGTAAAAATTGTAGCTGATGTAGAACATGTATCTTGCTGCAGTGTGTTTTTCTTTAATAAGTTAAATATTCATATCATATTGAAGGAATTTCTTAAAAAGTTCTAAGATAAGTTATTCTTGGCAGTGGTAAAAGTTACTGAGTTTCTCCACTAAAAATCTCTCAAGTCTTTAGGTTGCTGAAGTTTCCTAAAAACCCAGTGAATATGTATGAAATTATTTCTTCAAATGCTTTAGACAGGGATATTATTTGGAATTTTCTCTTTTCGGGTAGATATGATCATCTTTCTGAAATGCTGACCAAGGTCTTAGATAAGCGTCCTGAAAATGCTGTGGACATCATTGAAAATATTAGCCAAGATGTCAAGATGGAACATTTTAGTAAAAAATTAGATACACTCCAAAATGAGAATGAGATGCTTCCAACCTATGAAATGGCAGAGAAACAGAAAACTCTTTTTCTTCAGGGAAATTTAGAAGGAGCTGACCAAGAACTGGAAGATGAAATAGTAAGTCACTCTGTAAATTTGAATAGGTCAATCTTATGGGTTTTTTGAGGTGAATGGGGTGTGGCTTTAAATTCATACCCACTGCATTTTTATAGCTTACTAAATAGTATTTGCAACCTCATTTCACACCACTCATTTCCTTGGTTAGAGTTTCTTATGTTTTCACATTGTGTTTTAGTATTTCACAGATATAGCTATTTTATGTTTGTGGGGCTAAACTCCTTGGTATCTGTGAAAATGTTTTCTTCATCTTTTATATTTTCCAAAGTGCCTGGGACAGCCTGAGTTCATAGCTGTTTCTTATTGAGTATTGTTGAATGAATGAAAAAATGGCACATAATTTAAAATTTGGCTTTAAATCAAGATGCGTATTTTCCCCTTTAATTTACTGGAAAAATGTAAAGAGTTTCTAATGTCATTTGCATTTTCTTCCAAGGCTACTTCTTCATATTGTAACTTGACAGTATGTATATTATGTCAATGAGACATAATAGGAGAGAAATAAAAGATTTCTTTTAATCCCCAAAGATAAATTGTTAAAAATATTTACAGAGAAAGTTGGTGACAGAGATTACAAGCTATCATTCAAGAATGAAATCAGCTGTATTACAGAAATTTTACCTTCAAATATTTCAAATCAGTATCCGCTTTGTTTCCTAAATGCCTGCATATTTGCAATTTATTCTACTGAGTAATTTATACTGTACATCTATCAAGCTTCTATGTTCCATTACTGTTAGGCTATTTAAAACTGTCTACATACTTGCAAATTTGATGTTTGGAGTAAGATATGTTCAAAAAAGGACGCAGAATTCAGTCAAGGAAAGATAGGTCGGGTAGGGATATACCACATGGAACTAATGGTAAAGAACCCGCCTGCCAGTACAGGAGACCTAAGAGACACGAGTTAGATATCTGGCTTGGGAAGATCCCCTAGAGAAGGGCATGGCAACCCACTCCAATACTCTTGCCTGGGGAATCCCATGGTAAGAGGAGCCTGGAGGGCTACAGTCCATAGGGTCACAAAGAGTTGGCATGACTGAAGCAGCTTAGTAAACACACACACAAACCCTCTAGAGCTCTGTAGCCTTCATAAGGAGACACAAATGATGCAGCGAGATATATAGAAGGGACGAGTGATAGGTGTCAAGGACTTCACATTAGCTGATCTTTTCTAAAAATATCTTACTCAAAACATTTGGTTATGGACAAGTCTGGGGACAAACAGCATGTGGGGATCAAATATTTGTTATTTTTGCTTTTATTTCTTTTGCCTTTGGAGACTGATCTAAGAAAATATTGCTATGATTTATGTCTGAGAATGTTTTGCCTATGTTCTGTTCTAGGAGTTTTATGGTGTCATGACTCACATTTAGGTTGTTAAGTCATTTTGAGTTTATTTTTGTAGATGGTGTGAGGGAAATTTCTAATTTCACTTATTTGTATGTAGCAGTCCAGCTTTCCCAAATTCACTTACTGAAGAGATTGTCCTTTCTCCACTGTACACTATTCTTGCCTCCTTTGTTGCAGATTAATTGACCATAGGTACACAGGTTTATTTCTAGGTGCTCTATTCTGTTTCATTGATCTATTTGTCTATTTTTGTGCCAATACCATGCTATTTGGATTATAATAGCATTTGTAGTATTGTCTGAAGTCTGGGAGGGTTATACCTCCAACTTTTTTTTCCCCTCAGGATTACTTTGTCTATTCTGGGTCTTTGTAGCTCCAAATAAATTTTAGTATTAATTGTTCTAGTTCTATGAAAAAGGTCATTTTTATAGGGATTGTATTAAGTCTTTGGGTTGCAAGCAGTTGTCTTATGGATAAAATATTAATCACAGTGCTTGTATTCCTAGGCAGAACATGCTCTTCCAAACATAATGGAATCAGCTTTTTATTTTGAACAAGCTGGAGTTGGTTTGGGCACAGATGAGACTTACCGCATATTTCTTGCCCTCAAGCAGCTTACTGACACCCACCCAATCCAAAAATGTCGTTTCTGGGGCAAGATCTTAGGTCTGGAAATGAATTATATTGTAGCTGAAGTGGAATTCCGTGAGGGAGAAGATGAAGAGGAGGTGGAAGAGGAAGACGTACCTGAAGAGAGGGACAATGGAGATAGTGAAGCTGATGAAGACGATGCAGATGAATTACCAAGGCCCTTTTACAAGGCCCCACAGGCTATTCCAAAAGAAGAAAGCAGAACAGGTGCCAACAAATATGTCTATTTTGTTTGCAATGAACCAGGAAGACCATGGGTGAAGTTACCAGCAGTGACACCTGCGCAAATCGTTATTGCAAGAAAAATCAAGAAGTTTTTCACTGGGCGATTGGATACTCCCATTATAAGCTACCCACCCTTCCCAGGAAATGAGAGTAATTACTTACGAGCACAAATTGCCAGAATTTCAGCAGGGACCCATGTCAGCCCTCTAGGATTCTATCATTTTGGTGAGGAAGAAGGAGAAGAGGAAGAAGAAATAGAAAGTGGGCAAGATAGCTTTGAAGAAAACCCTGATTTTGAAGGCATCCAAGTGATTGATCTGGTGGAATCCCTATCCAATTGGGTTCATCATGTACAACATATCCTCCCTCAGGTAGGGGTTTTGCAATTCTCAGACTATCAGCTAGTCAGTAAATATGTATTAAATTCTGTCTATAATGCACACAGTATATTCAAGACAAAGGCCTTCAGACTGTAGACAAAGACAGAGACAATTGAAAAATCTAAACACAAAGTAGTACATAATTGCCAAGTTGTTTAGACCCAGGATCTTCAAACAGATTTTATTTCCAAATGGAAGTAAAATGGGCTTCATTTTATTTGGGCTTCCCTTGTGGCTCAGCTGGTAAAGAATCTGCCTGCAATGTGGGAGACCAGGATTTGATCCCTGAGTTGGGAAGATCCCCTGGAGGGGGGAATGGCAACCCACTCCAATATTCTTGCCTGGAGAATCCCCATGGACAGAGGAGCTTGGTGGGCTACAGTCCATGAGGTCGCTAAAATTCGGACACAACTGAGTGATTAAGCACACATGAGGTATTTGGCAAGTTATGGAAGAATTCAGGTTTAGGTGTGTTCTGAAATTATCTTTATATGTTAGATATAATTGGGTACATTAATTTTGGGAAGAGTTCTTTTATTCTATTCTTATTAGCCAAGGAACTTTTTTTGCATGAACAATAAAAGATTTTAACAAAAACAAGTAAAGTGTCATATAGTAGTTACATAGAACCTATTCTGCCAGTTTTTAATAGTACTTTATATATAGTAGCTCATTTAAAACTCACACTTGTATAGAAGACTCATTTCCTTATTGTACAGATGAGGAAATTAAGGCAGAAAGTTTAGAAAATGTCACAAGGGTAACATATCTAATAAGTTTCAGATGTGAATGAGCAGAATGGATCCAGAGTCCACACTCTTAAACAATTTGGTAAACAGTCTCGTTGACGGGTAGAATATCTTCACTATACTTTGATGTAGATAAGAGATATTCTTAAATGTCTCTAGCTGAGTTGATTAAACGAGAAATTATAATCTCAAAACTCCATGCTGCTAAGTCGCTTCAGTTGTATCCGACTCTGTGTGACCCCATAGACAGCAGCTCACCAGGCTCCCCTGCCCCTGGGATTCTCCAGGCAAGAACACTGGAGTGGGTTGCCATTTCCTTCCCCAATGCATGAAAGTGAAAAGTGAAAGTGAAGTCACTCAGTCGTGTCTGAACTCTTAGTGACCTCGTGGACTGCAGTCTACCAGGCTCCTCCGTCCATGGGATTTTCCAGGCAAGAGTACTGGAGTGGGTTGCCATTGCCTTCTCCCAAAACTCCATACCTAATCTTATTATCACATTGTTGCTATTAATAATAATAGTATCTTACCATCACATTAATTAGTAAAATGCACTATTACCTTTTCACTAAGGTTTGAATGATTTTAATATATAAATACCCTGTAACAATATTTTGCTTGAAATAACATAGATCAAAATAGCATTTGGTAAATATACATTGAATGAATGAATGGTCAATATGCCACACAGTGGAACACCATGCAGATAATTACTTCAATCCAAAGGAATATTCTGGCATTTTAAGGTCCTCATTAGACCACTAGATCTTGCAGTATTTTTGCCCAGGGTCGGTGTAATTGGTTCAACCCCATACAAAAAAGTGAGGAAGAAGAGGAAGAAGAAGATGAAGAAAAAGAAGAAGAAAAAGGAGAAGAGCTTGATGACATAGAACAGGAAGTGGGGCCTCCACTCTTGACACCAATCTCTGAAGATTTAGGTAATTTTACATATCCTACATATGTATGTGTGTCCATATATGTATATGTATATATGTATGTGTGTGTGTGTGTGTACAGGAATACATAAACATGTACACACGTATATACGAGCATGAAAGTGAAAGTGAAGTCGCTCAGTCGTGTCCAACTCTTTGCAACCCCATGGACTGTAGTCTACCAGGCTCCTCTGTCCATGGGATTTTTCAGGCAAGAATACTGGAGTGGGTTGCCATTTCCTTCTCCAGGGGACCTTCCCGACCCAAGAATCGAACCCCGGTCTCCCTCATTGCAGGCAGACGCTTTACCCTCTGAGCCACCAGGGAAGCCCATTTACGAGCATATCTTGGAGATATTGTAAGACAGATTCCAGACCACTGCAGAAAATGTGAATATTATAATAAATGAGTCAACTTTTTGGTTTCCCAGTGCACATAAAAGTTATGTTTACACTCTACTGCAGTCTATTAAGTGTACAATAACATAGTATCTAAAAAATGTACATGCCTTAATTAGAAAATACTATATTGTGGGGGGATGAGAGAATTAGGTGAGGGAGATTAGGAGAGACAGATTTCTAGTTACAAGATAAATCACTCATGGCTATGAAATGTAAGGTGTGGGGAATATAGTCCAAATAACATAAGATCTTGGCATGGTGACATGCTGCATGCAAAGTTGCTCAGTCGTGTCCGACTCTTTGTGACCCCTTGGGCATTGCCCACCAGGCTCCTCTGACCATGAGGATTCTGCAGGCAAGAATACTGGAGTGCGTGCCCTCCTCCAGGGGATCTTCCTGACCCAGGCATCAAACCGGGGTCTCCTACATTGCAGGCAGCTTCTTTACTGACTGAGCTATGAGGGAAACCTGTATATGAATATATACACAGGTAATTCTGGCTTTTCAAAAAGTCACTTTACAGCACTTTGCTTTTATGAGAGAACTACATTAGTACCATTTTTCACTGATAGAAATTTTTTTAAAAAGGCAAAACAAAAGTAATGTTCAGCATTTTTGCAGTGAGCAGTTATAGAGCAGCACACACTTCAAGCTGTCAGAGCAGCACCTCCAAGCTCCTTTCCCAGGAACTACACTCAGCATCAAGTTGTCATTGCTTTGAATTGTGTTTGGAGCTTCTGTGCTTTATCTGTTTATCTTGGCAATCTATTAGCAAGATGTGTCCTAAGGTAATTGCTTCTTTGCTCTATGTCATTTCAGCTTACAAAAGGTTTCATAGGAGCGCTCTACTTTTGGATAGTGGGGGAAACCATTACACACGCACACACACATACTGTAGTTAATGGTGGCAGTAAAGAATGTAACGTGGCCAGCCCCACAAAGAACTTTCTAGGACAGAGGTTGCAGGAGTGTATTACAGAGGGGAAACATAAGTTGGCTCTCTTACTAGAAATGCTGACAGTTATCTTTTTTTAAAATACTTGTTTTGCATTCTACAGATCAAAACACATGACATAGAGTAAAATATCATGAAGTACTATTTTTTTCCAATATACTATTGTTCTCATATTCTTCTTTTTTTATTATTCAGTTTTGGAGTGTTCATACTCCAAACCCTAGCTCTCTTTCATAATACTGATTTGATCATCACGTATTTTTCCCTCTACCGCACAGGCCTCCTTTCCCTTGGTAAAACTTATTTACTCTGTTGTTCAAATGTACATATCTAAACACAGACAAATGTATATAAATACACTTTTTTTTTTCAAATTTCATTGTTCCACAATGTTCAAATAGTACCCTCCTGATTCTATGTTAAACAGATGTTTTAACTTTTCTATGTCAAGTGTGTGTGTGTTTTAAGGTATATAAATATAGCTTTTCTGTTGCATAGTATATGCTTGTCTATTTAGGAGTTAAATCTATTTTGAATTTCTCTTTGGTTTACAGAGATCCAGAATACATCGCCTTGGACAACACGGTTATCCTCAAATCTCATTCCTCAATATGCGATTGCAGTCCTTAGATCCAACCTTTGGCCTGGAGCATACGCCTTTTCCAATGGCAAGTAAGTATGTGCCCACGTGTAAGCCTGTTATTTTGATGATTTAACTTATGGAAATTATAAGTTATCACTGGAATGTTAAGTTACTACTGTTTTAACTCTTCTTTGGCATGTAAAGTCTGTAATGGCATAAGATGAATTCAAACAACATCCATCTTATAAAACAAAGCATCAAATTCATAACATTAGAGTAATTCAGACTTCTGTGTTTTTATCTGAATTATCCAATTTATGGAGCTAAAATGTTTTTTATTCTATGGTTATTTGAGTAATTGATAATCATTTCATGGAGGTAATTCTAAGCAGTGTTAAATTGAGTCTTATTTTTGTTAGTTATCTTGAGAAAAGATAATTTAAAATATGTATGTTTAGGCTATCACTTTCAAGAGAATTAGGATAAGAGGATAGTCAATGTCCTTTGGTCACCCAGAGCATATACTTCCATTTGTCTTATGCTTCCATTTCTTACTTAATAACCTAGGGTCAGAAGCTTGGCTGAGCTGGAGAACTGAGTGGTCAAATGTCAGAGTAGCTATGAGATCAAAAATGAAAGTGTTTTCAAGCCTTTAATCACTTACTGTGATGGCATAAGCAAGTTGAAGCACTGATTCTACTTGCTGTCCGCCACCTCATTCCATTTGCCCACGTGGAACGGCACACTGGTGGAAGGTCAGATGGGTCAGCACAGTTGTGAGGGCATCCCACTGACAAGGAAGTCCTCCACATAAGGCTTTTGCAGTTTTATGAACCTGCGACCAGAGGAAGGTGGGGAGGGCTAGGGAAAAGCACTGGGTACTGGGACTTCCCTGGTGGTTCAGCGGTTAAGACTCTGAGCTGCCACAACAGGGGATCCAGATTTGATCCCTGGTCAAGGAACTAGATCCCACATGCCATAACACCAAAAATAAAAAACAAAACCAAAAAACGACTGGGTACTGAGTCAGAGTAGGGGAAAGCATCTATAAGTTCTCCTTTTCTCTTACTCAACCCCCATTAGGAAGCCTTGGCAGAGGGACCTGAAGACTTCTGCTGAAGGCCCCAGATAAAGAGGCTTGGGAATAAAGGCACCTGAGCCAGAAACACAATTCTATCAAGAGCATGACAGGCCAGAGGGGCCAGAGTCCTTGCCCACAACTCCTCTGCGACTGCAGTGCACTGGCTCTGCACCATCTGTTGCGGAGAGAGCACTTTTCTCCATGAGGTCTACCAGGGAAAGCTTTTGTGATTGCCTAAGGCTGGACCTGAAAAATCATGATAGGTTTCTAACCACAAGCCCAAATCCTCATGCAGCCAAGTTTGCTAGATTGGCAACTTCTTACTTCTTCCTAACTCTAAAGAATGTATGCAACCTTTAACTTAGCTGTTTTTCTGAAAATAATTAAAAGATCAAAGGCTGTGGTTCAGTTCAGGTGTAAGGTACATTTTGACTATGTTTTCTTACCCAGCTTGAGCAGTTTGGCTCATAGTAACCCCCTGTGGGCTTCCCAGGTTGTGCGTGGTAAAGAATCCTGCCAGTGCAGATGTGGGTTCAATCCCTGGGTCGGGAAGATCCCCTGGAAGAGGTAATGGCAACCAGCTCCAGTATTCTTGCCTGGGAAATCCCATGGACAGAAAGGAACCTGGCGGGCTACTGTACACGGGGTCGCAAAGAGTCGGACACAACTGAGCACACACACACACAGCTCCCTGTGGTAGAAGAATCATTTAGGGATGTTTCATCTCTAATGCATTTTAAATATACTGTACTGTTTTAACATTATGGGACTATGATACTCTTAAGTACTTTATTCTCACAGAAAAGGATAAGTTTTTCTTACTGAAAACTTATATGATCTACATTTTATTTTTAAATTACAGAAAGTTTGAAAATTTCTACATAGGCTGGGGTCATAAATACAGTCCAGACAGCTATACACCTCCAGTTCCCCCAGCTGTTTATCAAGAGTACCCCAGTGGACCAGAAATTACGGAAATGGATGATCCTACTGTGGAGGAGGAGCAGGCCTTCAGGGCTGCACAAGAAGCAGCAGCAAATTCAACAGAGGAGAATGAAGAAACTGAGGAAGAGGAAGATGATTATGACTAATACAAGTAGAATTAGCCCAGTCTTATGAGACCGATACACACATATTCCTTATTTGGGACTGACTTATATATATAAATTACTATTCATGTGTAAAATGTCATTCTCTGAAAATAAAAATTTGGAATTTCACATTTGGAACTATCAATATGTACTTTTAGAAAGATGCTCAATAGATTTTTCAGAGGTGAAATGACATTTTCTTTTTTAAAAAAAAAATCATCTTTTTTTATTATTTTTTAAATTTATTTAATTGGAGGCTAGTTACTTTACAATATTGTAAATTACTGTTTTGATGGCTTCAGCTAACCGAATATGTACTTTTTAAGCCTCAGGTTGAATTTCCAATAGGCAAACAAGGTAATATACACCCCACAAAAGCTACTTGGGGGGATTAAATATTTTTTGAGTGTCAAGGAATACTGAGACCAAAAATATTGATAACTAAGTTAGAGCATGTGTTCTTCAGCAATTTGTGATACTACTGCAAATACTGTATGTATAAACATCTATCTATCTATCTATTCCCCCCAACCCTCTGTGTGGAGAGGGTATACAATTCTATTACCTGCTCCAAGACTGTAGGAACATTCAAATTTTTTAGCTTTTACCTGTTACTTCTTAAAGAAACTTCTCAATGTAACTCTTCTTTCATCGTATGGAAATTGGTTTTATCTGATTTGGGGAAAAACTATTTGCAGAGATGGCTAGCTGGGACATCAAAAGACTTCAGACTGATATTTTCTATCACTGCTTTTCTAAAACTAGTTATTTTTATTCACTGAAAAAGTATCTTTAAGTCCTATATCCCTGGCACTCCAAGGCTACTGTTAAATACTAGGCATTGCTTCAGAAATCTTAGGAGCTTACTTACATTCAAGGAGGTAAATATTTTGTGATACAAATATTATGCCATAGTACAGTGTCAAGCCCTGTGGTGAAGAACCAATTAAAAAATAAAAATAAAAAACCCTTCTACTCCATGGTCATTATCTGTGTAAAATAAAAGTATCAGTAATTGTAGTTTCTGTAATGTTCTTGTCATAGACTGGTGGTTTGCAGATCAGTGATCTTATCTTCGAGTAACACTGCTTATCAAATTCTTAGGTGTATTTAATCCAAACTTGAGCCGTTCAGGAAGCACTTCTAAGAGGAAGCCCTTCCTAGAGGAGAACTAAGGGGGAAAGGGTCCTAGGCAGCGCCAGCTGTACTTTGGCAAAGGACTTTAGGCTGAAAGGAGTGAAACTTTGTGCATGGTGACAGATGAAACTGAAGAGGTAAGCAGAGCCCAGATTGTGTAGGAAGTTTGGATTTTAACCATGAGCAATGAAGGGGACTCAACTAGGCAGTCACAAAATCGTATTTGTATTTTAGAACAATTTGGCTTCTATGTGGAAGATGGACTGACAGAGGATCAAGACAAGCAGACCAGTTAGGAGGATATTACGCGGTCTAGGTAAGAGATAATGAGGGCATGAAGCACCATAACTGCATGGGGATAGAGAGTGGAAATCTGTTTACCAGTCTGAATGACAATATTAGAAAGGAGGTTTTCCAGAATTTTCCAATTGGCAATACTATTCATTCCAGGAGTACAACACTTAGTATTTAATACAATAGATAATATTCATAGAACTTCATTCAAGTAAGTTCTTGTTCATTTTTTAATGGGGTAGCAGCCCCTTACTGCTTCTCCTTTTTAATATCTCTTTTTTCATCTACCCAGATTTCCTTCTGAGAAAGGGCCTCTGACCCATGGCAGACAGTCAGTCACATGCTAATCAGATGTGCTCTCTCTGGAATCTGAAATCTAAGCAGACATTCTACCCCAACTCCTAACCTGATTGCCCCTGCTGTATTAGGCCATATTCTAGCCTCAACTGTTGCCTTTGTTCTAGAGTAGCTCCCTAGTTACCTGTGGATTCTGTGAACGTCTGATAATTTGAACGAATTCTCTTCTGCTTAAAACTGGCCAGAATAAGATTCTTGCTTCAACCTTAACTGGCAATCCTAACATGAAACTGAAAGATTCCTTCTTACAGGACACATTAAACATAAGACTCTCACAGTTATATAAGAGTGTAAATATTTAACAAAAGCAAATTACTCTTTTCAGAATTATGCCTATGAAGTATTAAGGTTCTTTCTATCTAGTGAGGAGGGAATTTCATTACATATATAATAATAACAGAATAAAGCAGAATGCTATAATGGTAAGAGCTTGGAGGTGAGACAGTCTGGGTTCACATCTTAGATTAGGGCCACTTTCTTGGGCAAATTACTAATCTCGCAAGTTTCAGCTTCCTCACAGGGCTAATAACAGTATTTGTCTCACAAAACTATAAAATATTTTGGAAATCAAACTAATTAATACATGCAAAATACTGAGAATACCTAACATAAGTTAGAACTCAACAAATAGTCATATGACTATAACACAAAACTAGTTTCTGAAACATGGATAAATCAAGAAATACAAAACTCACAATGCAAACAAGATATTTTATTGGAATAATTACTAAACAATGAAGCACTAAAGGTATAATTTAGACATTTCAGAAATTAAAATATAAATGGAGTATTTAGAAAATCCACAGATTCATATGTTGTATTAAGGTTAATACCAGAATTTGGAATAAAAAGTAAAATTCCACAATCACTGAAATGCTGACTTCTTCAAGGGATCTTCTCAGCTGTAAAGACTTGAGAAGCTTGTCTCCTAGCCTTGAAAAGAAATTTTAAAAATGTTAAGTAAGTTGACAAGTCAATTAATTAAAATATGCATTATCATCTAATATTAAAAAAAAACTAAAATCTGGGATTTTTTTTCAAGATAATGAAAATCCTGTAAGGAACAGTACAACTTCAAATTTAGGAAATTAGGAAATCATTTTTAAAGTCAAGCCATAAAAAATTAAAGAAAATTTGAGATAAAGATAAAATGCAAAAAATTAAAAAGAAAATATCACCTCTTTATGGAATAATGAATCAAAAGTAAAAATGTGGCTGAAACTCAGAAAGAGACAAGTAAATACAGGGAAGGAGAGATAAAGATGAGACTATGAGCAGAGAAATACTACCAGCGCCTCTCTTTCAAGACCAGAAAAGTAACAGCCAAATAAAATACTCAGCTAAACTCCATCTTAGTATCTAACCTCATCTATGATCTCAAAAGTCATCTGTATATTGGCGAGCAAGCATCTTGCTTTTTCTAACAGTTAAAATTAACCTCTAACTTCATTCAGCCAAATAAATGAGAGGGTTTAAAAAAAGGAATGCAATTCTGGTATTTAAGTCATTGCAAAGAAACCTCTTTGCATAAACATTTGCAAAGAAACTTATCATAATTAAATTGAAGAACTTCTTCAACAATCCTTACCTTTATATCCCAAGTTGTGAGGCTAAAAAGATTACTCTAGCTCTCTCTCATTTCAAACAACTTTAATCCTTTCCCTCATGATCCTATTATTCTTCATTAATGCTCCTCTCTACTGGGTGTCTGTTCTCCCTTTGAAAGTGAAAGTCGCTCAGTCTTGTCCAACTCTTTGTGACCCCACAGACTATACAGTCCATGGAATTCTCCAGGCCTGAATACTGGAGTGGGTAAGTGTTCCCTTCTCCAGGGGATCTTCCCGACCCAGGGATTGAATCCAGGTCTCCCACATTGTAGGAGGATTCTTCACCAGTTGAGCCGTAAGGGAAGCCCTTCTCTCTTTAGAGGGAAACAAATGTGGAGTACTTAAGAGGGACTTTTTTTCTTCAAGATTAGAGAATTGTGCATTTTCTAGACTTGACATGCTACCATATAGCTTCTGTTTATACAAACAGAGGGGCTCCACTCCTTAGGAATTTTTCTATAATGTACTGCTCATCACTTAAATGCAAGGGATAAAGAGGCAACACTACTGGAGTTAATTTCTGGAACTGTATATATCCAGTAAGTATTATGTGTATGAACAGTTCTTGAATCTGAAAGAAAAACATGTCCCTCAGAGTACTTAACTCTCTCAATAGTGTGATAATTATACCTCCAATAGTACATCCAATATATCCAAGTGCCTAACATAGAGACTCAGGAATCTCTAGGATCACATTTAATCAACTAAGACCAATATGAGCTGAACTCCTTGATTAAGTTAGACTTTCTTATCATACTGTTGCCATTTTCATTACTCCCCTGATAATCAAAATTAAATAATGTATTATAAAATTAAATATTTTTATGAAGTTCTGAGCAAAGTATCTGACAATATTTGGGTATCATCTGAAATTTAAAGATGTCCATTCTGGAATTAAATGATGTAGTGAACAACAACAGATCTTTGCCAATCTAATGTTATAGAATGAGGTGTTAGGAGTTACAAAGGAATAACATTGAATTTTTTTTTTATAACACTGATTTTTAACTTAAAAATTTTACACTCTGAAGTTCAACCTGTCCAAGCGTCACATGAAAAATATTTAGACACTTACAATTTTCTCCTCTGAAGAAAGCACACCTTCTACTGCCACTATCTGGTATTGCTTATGTTTTAAATTCCCCACAAACTTCCGTAGTTGCTTGAGACTGCTAACTTCCATGTCTTGCTTTAAGAGTTTCTGCATTTCTCGAGAAGGGCATCCAGGATCAAATACTAGTAAACATAATGTTCGGTTTTTTCTCTCTTCAATTCCAACAACTGTTCGACTATGACCTGTAGAAAAATAAAAAAAGAGTACAAATGTGCGAGAGATATCTATTTGAGCAGCTGTAAGTTACTACACACACACACACACACACACAGACACCCTATATATACTTTTTATGTGTGTTTCGTATATAAATACAGTCAGTCCCTCTGACATATTGGTTATCTGAGTTCTTTGAGTTCTCAGACACAAAACTTTAGTTCTACTGCCTAACCTCCAGTTTTCTTTCGTTCAATTTTAGTTTTCCAAAGGCTTCATGGCAAAATATTCTACTTCTACTATGTCAAATATTTTAGTTTCCTTTCCTAATCCCATAGTCCTTTTTATTCAAGTGATCTCAGATAAAAGGATTTGAAATTTAACTGCTGGGGAACAAAAACTCATGGTTCGAAAAGGTAGACAAAAGTTAATTTATATATAAGATAATTTCAATGGGAAGGGCTTAACTTTTATCCTAAACAATGAAATTCCTAACATTTACTTCTCTTTCTTCCTGTCAATTCAAATCATCCACTTGAGAAATTTCATGAAATACCCACACATTAGGCACTGTTCCACACAGTTCGTGACACAAAAGCAAACAAAATAAACGTGTCTGCTTTCATGGCGCTTACATTCTAATAGGAAGAAATGCTCCATAAACAAGGTACATGAGTAAAGTCTATATATGTTAGCTAAAGCAAAATAATGCAGGGAAGAGGGAAAGGATATGCCAGTGCTAGAAAGGGATAGAATAATGAGCTAAAAAATTTTAAAGGGTGGTCAGGGAAGCCCTCATTGAAGTGAGGTAAAGCCCTGAAAAAAATTAACGATGAATAATAAAGGAAGAGGTAGCCCTGAATCAGGTTGCTCCAAAGATATCAAGGATATCATCCATTACTGCAATGTATTATGATGACAATATAGCTCTACAAATCAGAGTAATGTCAGTATACTTCTCTCCTCTATTACCAGAATCTTAACATACCCTAAAGCAAAAGCTAATTAGTTGTCTTATATAAATAAATCATCTTATAAGTTACACTCAGTATCTATAAATCATACTAACCTTGATGCTGAAGATAGATAGGTGGTTTAGACGTACACACTGCTTTTGGACTTCCTTCTCTCTCTGAAGCATAGTAGCTCAATATCCATTCAAATAAGCGAGGGTGTGTACCCAAAGGACCAGTTGACTTGTGAAAGTCAACAATACGACACCTATAAAAAAATTGACAAAATGGATTATTTAGAAAATATTTTAAAAACTTATCAATGGAGTTATAAAATGCAAACATTTTAAATTAATTTTATTTCATCATTGTTTTCCTAAGAAGAAATAAAATTGTATTATTTATCTGAAAACTGTTATTTTAGGAGGAAATTCTTTAAATAACTTAAGGTTGATGACAGCTATCAAAGTTACAAAAATTTTCTCACACTGAAAATCTCCCTTCGTAGTAAATGAGGATCATACCTGATTTTAAAGAGTCTACATATAACCTGAGACATGGGGACTTTTATTCTAAAGTCTCTAAACCTGATGATTAATTAGAAGTTGATTTTTAATTCCTCAGCAGCCATAAGAAGTTATCAAACTATCCTAAATATTTTTCCTGTCAGTTCTCTCAAATTTCAATAATAGACAAGAAAAGAATACCTGTAAAGATCACAGAAAACCTGTGTGTACCCCCATCTATATATCTATCTATCTACTATTTGGCAACAGACCATGCCGGTACCGTTTCCTCAAGAGGAAGTCAACCATGAATAAATCAAATTATTTTAACCAGGAGCATTATTTATACTTCTCAACAACTATTTTAAAAAGACTGAGTATAAAGGAAAGGAAAAACAATTAAAAGATTTATTTTCACTTTAAAGTATAGCACAGACATCCTATTCTTGTCTTTCTTGGCCATAAAGTTTCCAAATACACCCACATTGTACTAGTTGCTATCTTCAGCCTCAGTAAGTTTAATATTTACAACTTTCAGCTGATTATTCCTGAGCTTTAAATATTGAAATGAACTTCTGGAAAAGCTATTAACAAGTAAGAACAGTGATCTTGGGTTAGCAGTTGACTACAGGTTTAGATTTAAAATTTGAATGGTATTCTATGGATAAGTTCATATAGAGCAAAAGGAAAACATTTAAATAACTAGTAAACAAATTGAGGGTATAGTAATAGAAAGGCTTTACAAAGAACTAATTTATTTCAGGTACCAAGAAAACAGCATGATATATCAGGTACTTTAAACAGAAATTTTCCTTTCCTTAAAAATGACTTAAAAGCTCAAAATATGATATAGTATAAATAATCTGAAGGTGTGAACAGACTGGCAAAAAGGAAAAGAAGAAAAATTTAAAGGGCATTAAAACAGTCCTTTGAATTTAATAATTCAAGAAAGTTATTATACACACAGTCATTTTTCTATTTAAAATTTAAGAAGTATTTTTATCTCTGAATATAACTCATATATAGAAATGATGTAAAACACTGGCAAAATGACTTGGAAACAAACATAAAAGGAAATATACAGTCATGAAGCTTAAGGCAAACTTTCTATTAAAGATGATCATAAGCATTTATCTCTGACGCCTCTTGAAAGCGCGACAACGTAATACTGAAGGAGAAAATGATTTAAACACCTATGGAGAGAGAGAACAGGGTCCGACAAGAAACTGGCACACATTTCTGGAAAATGGATAGCAGGAGAGAGTAAACATAAAAGTGAACGCAGAGAAATAGAGACGACTTTCTTAAAACCCAAAAGAGGACAGAAGTTTAATGCACACCAGGTACTAGGCAGAGTAGTACTGAGGCTGAAAACCGAGATTAACTGGAAGGTTGAATAAACAGAGCAAGTCACTGATCAACTCCTCACCTAGTGGAGGAACTGTAGGCAAGAATGGACTCTGAGAAAAGAGCTCCCTCTTATAGTAATATTTGAGAGTCCCCAACCACATAGCAAACTTCCACCTGAGAAATGAAGTTTTCTCAACTACAAGCTCCATGAAACCCTACAGGACTGCCAATCAGCTTTTTTACTGCCTCATTCTTCACTTTAGGAAAAACAGTAAGGATTTTTAAAAGTTAGAAGAAAGTCTTCTAAATGAATAGACTAAAATAAATAGACATGAAACTAACTTAACATGGAGGAAAGAGAAAAATGCAAGGAATAGAAAAATTTTACAACCATAAAAGGCCATGATGCTATGAAATTACTTCTTAAAATAAAAAAACATTATTGTTAAAATAAAAATTTCAATACAGTAGTGAGGAGATAAAGTTGAGAATCCAAATAATAAAACAAAAAGCAAAGATCAAAAAGTGAGACACAACCAGTGAATTCAAAAAGTCAAAAAAGTTCAGCGGCCAACAGGAGTGCCAGAAAAAAAAATAAAGAAACTGGAGAGATCATACTCATCAAACAACAGTGAACCCTTAAGCTCTTACTACATGCCAGTCACAGTCTAAGCACTATATTATCACTACAACTCTACGATGCAGTCACTATTTATATGCTCTTTTTTCAATGGTGGAACTAGGGTACGAACAAGTTAAATCATAGAGCTAATAAGCAGAGAGCTAGAATCAGTTGTAGGCAATTTTATTTCAAAAAGTCTAAGCTCTTAACCACTATGTGCTTAGTCCCTCAGTCATACTGAACTCTTTGCGACCCCATGGACTGTAGCCCACCAGGCTCCTCTGTCCACAGGATTCTCCAGGTACATCTTGCCTTCTCATTAAGTAATACTGACTGTTAGAAGCCAGTAGAGGAACAACTTAATCTGATCCATAAATGATTTTGAGTTAAGAATAATAGAGCAACACAAACTATCACTCAGTAATAAGCCTAGGTGTCCTTTCTTAGGAAGCTAATAAAGGAAGTGTTCAAGTAAAAGAGAATAATCCAAAAATGAGAGAGACATGGAATCCAGGAAAAACTCCAGGATCCAATTCAACAGAGTGAAGATATGCAACACGATTAGAGCTATGGAAAGAATCAAGAAGTAAACAACCCAGACTAGAGAAGGACAATCGGCTTCACGAAAAACGTCTCCAGGAATAAGGAGTTCCTCAGGTTACATAAGTGGAGTTTCTGCAAAAACTTGACCATGATGTAGACAAACAGTAAAAGGGAAAAGGGAAGGCAATTCTTAAGGAAAACTTTAAAAAGCTTTTCAGGAAAGATATAAAATCAGTGAATAATATTTACATAGTTATGACTCTAACTTAATAAAAACTGAGATTTAGCTGTATTATAAAAATTGAGGAGAAACAGGTGGGAGATACAAGGAGAATGTAACAGAAAATGTCTAAAGCTGACAAACCAAGAAAAAGCCATGAAAGCATATCATTTAAAAACAATGAAAGTGACAGCCGTCTCTAAGAAATAAGACTTGAGAATAGAGAAGATCAAGAAGCAGGGTATGTGCGGTTGGTTTCCATTGTAAGTCTTTCATTTTATTATTGCTCCTTAATGTGAACTGTGAACTTCCAGATGTTCAGGCTGGTTTTAGAAAAGGCAGAGGAACCAGAGATCAAATTGCCAACATCTGCTGGATCATCGAAAAAGCAAGAGTTCCAGAAAAACATCTATTTCTGCTTTACTGACTATGCCAAAGCCTTTGACTGTGTCGATCACAATAAACTGTGGAAAATTCTGAAAGAGATGGGAATACCAGACCACCTGACCTGCCTCTTGAGAAACCTATATGCAGGTCAGAAGCAACAGTTAGAACTGGACATGGAACAACAGACTGGTTCCAAATAGGAAAAGGAGTACATCAAGGCTGTATATTGTCACCTTGCTTATTTAACTTGTATGCAGAGTACATCATGAGAAACACCGGGCTGGAAGAAACACAAGCTGGAATCAAGATTGCCAGGAGAAATATCAATAACCTCAGATATGCAGATGATACCACCCTTATGGCAGAAAGTGAAGAGGAACTAAAAAGCCTGTTAATGAAAGTGAAAGTGGAGAGTGAAAAAGTTGGCTTAAAGCTCAACATTCAGAAAACTAAGATCATGACATCTGGTCCCATCACTTCATGGCAAATAGATGGGGAAACAGTGGAAACAGTGTTAGACTTTATTTTTTTGGGCTCCAAAATCACTGCAGATGGTTTTTGCAGCCATGAGATTAAAAGACGCTTACTCCTTGGAAGGAAAGTTAGGACCAACCTAGATAGCATATTGTAGCACAGAGACATTACTTTGCCAACAAAGGTCCGTCTAGTCAAGGCTATGGTTTTTCCAGTGGTCATGTATGGATGTGACAGTTGGACTGTGAAGAAAGCTGAGTGCCGAAGAATTGATACTTTTGAACTGCGGTGCTGGAGAAAACTCTTGAGAGTCCCTTGGACTGCAAGGAGAGCCAACGATTCCATTCTAAAGGAGATCAACCCTGGGTGTTCCCTGGAAGGAATGATGCTAAAGCTGAAACTCCAATACTTTGGCCACCTCATGCGAAGAGTTGACTCACTAGAAAAGACTCTGATGTTGGCAGGGACTGGGGGCAGGAGGAGAAGGGGACGACAGAGGATGAGATGGCTGGATGGCATCACCGACTCGATGGATGTGAGTTTGAGTGAACTCTGGGAGTTGGTGATGGACAGGGAGGCCTGGCGTGCTGCGATTCATGGAGTCACAAAGAGTCGGACATGACTGAGCGACTGAACTGAACTGAAATTTTATTTTTAAACTATCCCTTTGATAAAAAACACAAACGACAAAAACTTCCTAGATATGACAATAACATTAACTTGGCTTTTTAGGTACATACTTTATCCTTAGGGAAGTGAGAAGGGTATATATTTCACATGCTCCAATCCAGGCCTTTGTTCCCTGTAACCTGTTATTAAGCTGAGAGGCACCCTGGGGATCAAAACCTTCCTTCCAAGCATCTTCAATCATAGACTGAATTTTTGGAATGCAAGGAACTGACATACCTAAAATTATACAAAGCAAACATGTAATATGACAGTTACTAAAGTACTGAATAATACTTAGCGGTATATCATATATTCTACAAGAACCTATCATTTCTAAGACAGTTATTTCTGACATCTACTATATCATTTTCTCTTCCTACAACCAGAATGAAGATTTTTAATGCAGATATCCACTAAAATACATCTTTATTAAAGCTATTAATTTTAATATGCATACTATATATTAATTCATTCCACATCATATGTACTTTATTAGATGGTAAATTCAGAGTCTGTATTTCACATACCTTTCAAGCTATCATCATAAGCATCATTTTGCAATAATGATGAAAGCAGCATTTGGAAATTTCTGTAACCACAACCCCAACCTTTATCACCAAAAGATGAATGAAAGTGATCCACTCCTGCAGAAAGCCACACACGCCTCACATCTGTGGCAGCATTCTGATAATACGTATAAAGCGCTTCCATAATTCCTAAAATGGAAAAGAGATTTAGGTTTAGAAGGCTATCACCTTTCTATGTCTGTCTCATACATTTCCAGTATCATTCTCTTTCTCAAGGCACATGTAAATCCTGCCAATTCCGTCTTCTACCTTTTTACTGACATAGTCTTAGTTATTGTCCTGCTTGTTTTACACAATGTAAGATTCCTAACACTAGCATATCACTTATTATGCTGAATTGAAATTGTTTGCCTTTTTTATTTCTGCAACATAAAAGTACACTGCTGAATGAATGTTCTTCTTATCTCTCCATTTTATTATACATTGTGCTGGACATCATTTTCTCTGAAGCTCAGTTCTAATCAATTTGCTCCCAATTCAAAAACTTCATTATGGTTTATCACAGTGAGTTGATTTTTATGTGACATAATTAGTTCCAGTTGGCATAAAAAAATACCAAGATCTACATGAAAGAATTGTTTTTATGTACATATATATACGTAATTATTTTAACTTTTTATTTTATATTGAGTATAGTTGATTAACATTAACAATGTGATAGTTTCAGGTATACAGAAAAGTGATTCAGTTATACATAACTGTTCTTTTTCAAATTCTTTTTCCCATTACGATTATTATATAATATTGAACAGAGTTCCTTGTGCTATGTATCTAATAAAGTAGGTCCTTGCTGGTTATCCATTTTAAGGGTATAAATATTTAAAGACAATATAAAAGGATATGTTTATGATATCAAAGATGGAGGAATTTCTTAAATAAGACACTTAAGACACAAGTAAAGGGAAAGACTGAGAAATCTGATTACATTCAAATTTAAAAAATTCTACCTAATTAAAGACACCACATACAAAATTTGGGCTTCCCTGATAGCTCAGTTCGTAAAGAATCTCCTGCAGTGCAGGAGACCCCAGTTCAACTCCTGGGTTGGAAAGATCCACTGGAGAAGGGATAGGCTATCCACTCCAGTATTCTCAGGCTTCCCTTGTAGCTCAGCTGGTAAAGAATCCACCTGCAATGCGGGAGACCTGGATTCAAGGCAAATTATAGATTTGAAAAAGAAAACTGCTCCTCATATCATCAATGAAGAAATAATATCTTGAATACTTAACGGACTGCCAAAAATCAATAAGAAAAAGACAAACAACCCAATGGACACGAGAAAAGGGACTAGGTTATTTACAGAAGAAACGAACTCAGGAGTCATCAGAGAAATACAATTAAGTATCTTACCATTAAACGGCAAAAACTTAAACGTGTCACAATATAAAGTGTGAGTCAAAAACACAACGATCTAATGAAGGTTATAACCATTCTAGAAAACAACTTCATAATACTCTTAATGAAATTAATTATGCAAATGTCCTTTAATCTAGTATTTCTGGTCTGGATGTTAGAGAAACTTTTGAGGAGGAAGCCTGTTCATAATTTTTAAGAATAAAACACTGGAAACAATGTAAGTCATAACAGCAAATTCTATTCAGCAAAGTGAAAACAGCACAGTTTAAGAATCAACATATTTAAGCAAATCCAATCAGAGCACACATATTGTACACCAACCTACATATAGTTTAAAATATAAAAGATTATATATTATTATGGAAACTTACATATAAGATAAAATTACTAAAACATATATGAGATTGATAAATGCCAAATTTGGGATAATGATTCCCTTTGTGGAGGAGGAGAAATTAGAAATCAAAGAGGGGTACACAAGGGGTTTAAAATACATATAAAAGGTTTTACAGCTTAAAAACATTAAGTTTCATAAAAATTGGGTGGCAGGAACAAAGCTGTTTTCATATAATATTTTTTAACTATACTAACAGATATGTTTTTTATAAATGTGGAAGATATCAGGAAAAAATAGATTCTTTGGAACAAGACAGATCTGATGGTGAATACCAACTGGGCCAATAACTAGCTACACAACCTCACCTTCTGCTAATTTGCTTCAGTCATGTCTGACTCTTTGCAACCTTATGGACTGTAGCCCTCCAGGCTCCTCTGTCCATGGGATTTACCAGGCAAGAATACTGGAGTGGGCTGCCATGCCCTTCTCCAGGGGATCTTCCCAACCCAGGAACTGAAACTGCATCTCTTATGTCTCCTGCATCGGAAGGCAGGTTCTTTACCACTAGCACCACCTGCGAAGCCCAACCTTACCTTAGGAAAGTATTTAATCTAAGACAATTTCCTCATCCAGAAAAATCTAATACACAAGATTTTTCTTTTGAGAGTTACATGACACAATATATATATAAAGGTCTTAGTGTCTAAAACTATACTGAACAATATGGCAGAAACTATTTGCATATGGTTATCTGAACACCTGAAATGTGGCTTGTCCAAACTCAGATGTTCTGCAAACTAAAATACACACTGCATTTTAAAGACTGTACAAAGATTGCAAAATACTGCACTGATAATTTTTAATACTGATTACACACTGAAATATATTTTGGATATACTGGGAAAATATTAAAATTAATTTTACCTAGTCTTTATTTTTCTAATGTGACTATTGGAAATTTAAAATTATTTATGTGGCTCACTTACATTTTACTAGACAGTAATTGTCTGGAAAATAGTAAGCTTTCAATAAAAACTATTCTCAAAGGTCTGTTTTCAAATGTCAAGTAAATTGATACAAGATAAAAGTGAATCATTTACTATAAAAATAAAAGGTCAGGAGTTTTAAAACAACACACAAAAAAATTATTTGAACACCTGGTCTCACCTAAAACTATATAAACTGTGGGTTGTGAAAATCAAGCACAATTCAAATAATCCTATTACTTCAGTGATGTTTGCAATATTAAAACCATGATTTGGATGTTTAAATACTCACCAGATGTTTTTGTTTTTCCATCATCAACACCAATAGCTAGTGATTCCATCATATCAGCTTTTCTTCTATGAAATTCAGATGGATGCATTCTTCCCCTATTTACTTCTATCTCCATATTTCGTAGCTGCTGTTGTTTGTACCCTCCAGAATTATCTAAACCATACTGTCTCTATTGAACATAAAAACAAATGACTTAATTTTTATGTCCCTTTATATCAATGAGGTGAAAAATTTACCACTATTTTATACATCTGGAAATATATTTTGAAACATTCTGGTTTATAGACTTCTATATGAGTCAACTTACAGATTTTTATGAAAAATAATCACGCACAAAAAAATCCTTGAGTTAATTAATAACAGCCTTTCTCTACAAACAACCATCATGGCAAGAGACTTGTTTTCCTTGAAGTAGGGAAAGTAGAGAATCCAATCTTCCTGTTAATAGTAATGTGAAAAGCAGATGAGTTCTGACCATATTGCTGATTTTTTTCAAGACAACCTGTCAAGGAACCTGTACTTGTTACCTGGTTCCTAGGCTAGCCTAGAAAGGCCTATTTAATCCACAATTCACTCAGGTATTTATTCTATGCAGTAAATGAACTATGTTTTTGCACACTGACAGAAAACCTAAAATAATATGTTAAAACAGCCCCTACAAAAATATTTCTGAGATCTAAACAACTAACCTGCAAAGTTACATAATCAACTTATACTCTCCTAAACATTGAAAACTGTTGTATTGATAATATAAGGTAGAGAAGATATAGGAAAAGTCAACTTTTTTCTCCTCTGAATCTTGGTGGGAAAATAATTATGCAAATAGATGAACCATGGATGAGAAAAATAGCCTAAATTAGATATTCTAAAGAAAGAATAGCCATGTGCAAGAAATCAGAGGGAAAAAAGTTAGAGGTCAAACAAGTTCAGGAAGATTATGACATGTACAATGCATATTAGTATATTAAAGGCTTTAAGAAGACATCAGGTACACAAACCTGTTTAATTGAACATTTTCAAACCATTCATAAACCCTTTTTATTCAGACATTATCCTATAAGCACATAGAAAAAGAACATTTAAAATCTATGAGCATTATTAGCAAATGACTACGTAGTCCACAGCAAGTTAGGACTGAAAAGAGTCGTAAAAGCTGTTAAAATATAAAAGAAGCTACCAGTTTAGTTCAGTAGATACTACCATTCACCTAAGATAGGCTCAAACTTCATAAAAAAGCATTTGCCATTAAAAGTGGTTCTTTCTAAATTCTTGAACTTCAGTCACTAAAAGAATTTAAGACTCAGAAGACATTAATTCTAAGTTTCTATTTTAAGTATTTATGCAAACATTTAAAATTCTGAGTCTCAATTTCTTAGTTTTCTCCATTAACATAGGTTTAAAAGTAGGCTTCACCATTTGATACTGCCCAATCCTGAACAAGTTAAGCTACATAAAGCACTCTTTGTTTCCATTTCTTCCTCTGCTGTTCAAAAAAAAAAAAGTCTAACATAACTTCATGGAGTATGGAAGACTGCAAGATACTTTACATCAGGGTCCCCAACTCCGGGGCCACAGACGGGTACCAGTTCATGACCTGTTAGGAACCAGGCCGCACAGCCGGAGATAAACAGTAGGTGAGTGAGCAAAGTTTCATCTGTATTTACAGCCGCTCCCCATCACTTGCATTACTGTCTGAAACTTTTGTCAGACCAGCAGCAGCATAATAAACATAATGCACTTGAATCAACCTGAAACCATTCTCCCTGCCACTCCAGGTCCATGAAAAAACTGTCTTGGTCCCTGGTGCCAAAAATGTTGGGGACTGCCACTTTATAAGAAGTGTTTGCTCCAGTATGTAAATGAATGGTGGTTGTTATGAACTATAAAAAATACACGTAAAAAATATTTTGTATTATAATAAAGACAAAAATAATAAACTGAAGTTTTAACAGCATGTTTGAAAAATAAGAACTCTAACTGAACCAAAATAATATAATTATTATTAATCGTTGTACCTGCAGCTTCTGAAATTCTTCCATTTCTTGTCTTGATTCTTCAGATCTCCTCTTTCTGTCTTCTTCTTGTTGAAGCTGTTGAGCCAACTCTAGATCTCTAGAACACTGGACTCTATTCACACCTATCATATATTTTTAATATTTAGAATAAAAGATTGAAATCAAGGCTCAATTATATGTTAGTACATATTTTTTAAATGGAGTAAAGGCTATTATTTTGCCGTTTATTCATGACTATGATGTCACAGAAATACTGAGTATAAATCCAGCAGAACTTGAACTGCCTCTGTAAGGGTACAACCTTCACTTAAATCACTAATATTCACTGAGTGTTTAGGCTGTGACAAACACGTCTCATTAATTCTCATTAAATATCTCATTTGTATCTTCATAACAGTTAGGAAGTATTATTACCTGTTGAAGAAACCGGAACTTGAGAGAAATTAAGTAGCACCCTGAAGTGGTGCCCCTCATTAATACATATAAGGCAGATTAGTTTTTAAGAGACATACTTGGTGGGGGGGAGGGGAGGATGGAAATAATTAAGAGAATAAAAAAACAAGTGAGCAAAGTACAGATATTAGATCATAACCTAATGTCTGACCTCAAGCAAACAGTATAACTTGCCCATTTTGCTCTCTATCCAGTGTCCTACACATCTATTATTCGGTGCCCTCTGGCTAGCATCTCCTAGACCTCTCAATTTGATGGTTTAATTATGTATCTGAATATTCTTTCTTTCCCTTCAAATCGCTCAGCCTCTGATACCTCTTCCTAATTGGTCCCCACTTTTACTGGCGGAAATACACAATCCAAAACTGATTTTTAGCATACTTATGAGGCTATCTACAGTGATTCACTCAGATTCACCTCAGACTCCAGCCTATGGAGTACACATAGCCTATGTGTAAGCCTATGGAGGTTACAGAAAATAACTCATGTACCCATACAAAGCTTGGGTCTCCCTGGTGGCTCAGTGGTAAAGAATCTGCCTGAGACCCAGTTTAGATCCTGGAGTTGGGTAGATCCCCTGGAGGAAGGCATGGCAACCCACTCCAGTACCCCTGCCTAGAGAATACCATGGACAGAGGAGCCTGGTGGGTTGCAGTCCATAGGGTCACACAGAGTTGGACAGGACTGAAGTGACTCAGTAGCAGCAGCAGCATACTAAGCTTATCATAAACAAAGAATTATCAGAAACTCAACATCAGAGTTATTCTTCCACCGTAATTAGTAAAGAACTGTTCCACCTTTACTCCAGCAATTCTCATCTTGGTATTAGGCTGAGTGATCGGGTAATGCTGTCCATGGATATCACTAACTGTACTAGGATCGCTGATAATGAATACTAGAAACCTCTGCAGTAACAGGAGATATCTATGTACCTTAAGAAACTGATATCCAGTAGAACACAATTGGTTTCTCTTTTTGTCTACTTTATATTTTGTTTCAATGGAATTGTGAAACTCATATAGGATCTTTCCATTTCTAAGGCACCATCATGATTACTTAATCAATGCCACTAGCAAAAAAGATAGGGAAACAGAAGAAAATTTTAGAATTTCTTATAAAACTAGTCAGTGGTAATAAAGAAGCTAGAAGAGTAGTTGAAAATGTACTTGAAAAACTTTGAAGTCACATACTTCACATTCTTTTTAAAATGACATGTGCCATATGGCAGCTTCTGAGCTCATAAACAATTTTTACTGATAAGATGTTAAATTCAATTACTTCCAGCTGCTGGAAGAATGGCCTCAACTTTTAAATCAAAAAGATTTTAAAAATGGTACAATATTTCATTATCTTCTGATGTTCTGGGTCAAAACCCTGGATGCACACCCCTAATTCAATTGCTAGTCACACCAGTTAATCCTTTACAATCTTTTCTGTGAAAAATCTTTGACAAGTTGAAGCTGTATGAAAAATTTTTTAAGGGACAGATTTATTTTTAACCAATGTGTTTTCTTCCCCTCTATAATACTAATCTAAAAAGTAGATAATGTCCTAGGAAGTAGAAATTAAATCATAACATCCTTATCTTTAAACATATAGTCATACCTTGTCCAAAGCTGCTTTCTTCCAAATGCAAGTCAACATGTTCCTGCAGAATATGGTAGTTTGTACAGATGAGCCCACACATAGGGCAGTCATAGAGTAGTTGATTACAGTCTGTATTAGAAATATAATTTAGTTGGTTTTATTTTTAAAATCTTTAGATTTTTCACATCAAGTCAAAGACTGTCTACTACTCACTAACTTTATTAAGTAAAAGCTCTTTGTAGCTGGATTTAAAGCAATTTTCTACTTCTAGATGAAAGACTGAGCATAAGCACAAACCTCTTATCACTACAGTGAAAGAAAATATTAATTATAAATATTCAGCTCTGTAGTCAAAATAAGAAAAGTAGAAAGGAAAAAAAAAATGGTAAATAGCGGTCAGTCTAGATATGGATTTTGGGGGCTGGATTCTCAGTACCCTCCAAACTAAGTGGTGATATGCAGAATTCAAGCATTCAGCACAAAGCTGGGCACGGATCAAATGCCCTAGTTGGAAGCATAAGATCAAAGAGCTGCATCCATTAACCAGTACCTCAGACAGACAGGTACAACTTGCCCGAGAGAGAAATGGTACCTCTATAAGACCAAGACCTAGCTGATACTGGGTACAGATGATGTTATTAGAAAATTACAAATTAAAATAAAACAACACTACATATATATTAGAATGACCAAAATCTGGCTAGTCAAAATCTGTATGATCAAAACTCTGGTTTTTCCTAGTCATGTATGGATGTAAGAGTTGGACCGTAAAGAAGACTGAGCACTGAAGAATTGATGCTTTTGAACTGTGGTGCTGGAGAAGACTTCTGGGGGTCCCTTGGACAGCAAAGAGATCAAACCAGTTAATCCTAAAGGAAATCAACCCTGAACATACATTGGAAGGACTGATGCTGAAGCTGAAGCTCCAATACTTTGGCCACCTGATATGAAGAGTCAGTTCTTTGGAAAAGACCTTGATGCTGGAAAAGACTAAGGACAAGAGGAGCAGGTGACAGAGAATGAGATGGTTGGATGGCATCACTGACTCAATGGACAGGAGTTTGAGCAAACTCAGGGATATATTGAAGGACAGGGAAGCCTGGTGTGCCACAGTTCATGGGGGTCACAAAGAGCTGGATGTGACTTAGTGACCGAACAACAACAAAATCATTGACAACACCAAATGCTGACAAGGACATGAACTTTCATTCACTGCTGGTGCGAATGCAAAATGGTCTAATCCCTTTGAAAAAGTCTGGCAATTTCTTATAAAACCAAACATACTATTACTACATGATCCAAAAATCACGAATTCCCTTGTGTTTACCAAAAGGAATTGAAAACTTCTGTCCACACAAAAGCCAGTATAGTTTATAGCAGCTTTATTCGTAATTGCCAAAACTTGGAAGCATCCAGAGGGACCTTCAGTAGGTGACCAGATACTGAACTGTGGAACATCCAAAAGAATATTATTCAGTTAAAAAAAAAGCTATTAAGCCATAAAAAGACATGGAGGAATCTTAAATGCACATTGCTAAGTAAAATAAACCAATATGAAAAAGCTACATGGCATGTGATTCCAATTATATGACATTCTAAAAAAGGCAAAAATATGTAGACAGTAAAAAGATCAATGGTAGCCAGTGGCCACAGGGAGCGAAGGATGAACAGGTGGAGCACAGGGGATTTTCAGGGCAGTGAAGCTATTCTGTATGATACTAAATACTAAATGGTGGGTTCATGTCATTATACATGTGTCAAACCTGTGTACATCACCAAGAGTGAACCCTAATATAAACATGGGCGTTGGGTGATATTGACATCAATGCAGATTCACTGACTTTGACAAATGTATCACTTGGTATGGGTTGTTGAATGCTTGAGGAGTTTAGGAGGATATAGGGACAGGGGGTACTTGGGTACTCCCTGTACTTTCTACTCAATTTTACTGTGAACCTGAACTTTCCTAAAAAATAGCATTTATTAAAATTCAAAAAATGAATATATGCCCTCTCCTTCAGTTCAGTTCAGTGCAGTTGCTCAGTCATCTCTGACTCTTTGCGAACCATGAATCACAGCACGCCAGGCCTCGCGGTCCATCACCAACTCCTGGAGTTCACTCAAATGCATGTCCATTGAGTCAGTGATGCCATCCAGCCATCTCATCCTCTGTCATCCCCTTCTCCTCCTGCCCCTAATCCCTCCCAGCATCAGGGTCTTTTCCAATGAGTCAACTCTTCGCATGAGGTGGCCAAAGTACTGGAGTTTCAGCTTCAGCATCAGTCCTTCCAATGAACGCCCAGGACTGATCTCCTTTAGAATGGACTGGTTGGATCTCCTTGCAGTCCAAGGGACTCTCAAGAGTCTTCTCCAACAACACAGTTCAAAAGCATCAATTCTTTGGTGCTCAGCTTTCTTCACAGTCCAACTCTCACATCCATACATGACCACAGGAAAAACCATAGCCTTGACTAGACGGACCTTTCCTGGCAGAGTAATATCTCTGCTTTTGAATGTACTATCTAGGTTGGTCATAACTTTCCTTCCAAGGAGTAAGCGTCTTTTAATTTCATGGCTGCAATCACCATCTGCAGTGATTTTGGAGCCCCCCAAAATAAAGTCTGACACTCCACTGTTTCCCCATCTATTTCCCATGAAGTGATGGGACCAGATGCCACGATCTTCGTTTTCTGAATGTTGAGCTTTAAGCCAACTTTTTCACTCTCCTTTCACTTTCATCAAGAGGCTTTTTAGTTCCTCTTCACTTTCTGCCATAAGGGTGGTATCATCTGCATATCTGAGGTTATTGATATTTCTCCTGGCAATCTTGATTCCAGCTTGTGCTTCTTTCAGCCCAGCATTTCTCATAGTGTACTCTGCATGTAAGTTAAACAAGCAGGGTGACAATATACAGCCTTGAGGTACTTCTTTTCCTATTTGGAACCAGTCTGTTGTTCCATGTCCAGTTCTAACTGTTGCTTCCTGATCTGCATATAGGTTTTCTCTCCTTAACCTTTCATAAAAATTATTCAAATGAATCAGACTTAAATGTAAAATTCAAAACTTCTAGAAGATAACATGGGAAAGGTGACCTTGGGTTTGGCAGAGTTTTGATACAACACCAAAAGCACAACCCATGAAAAAAGAAATCAAATAAGGCAAACTTCATTAAAAGTAAAAACTTCTGTGAAAGACACTGTTAAGAGAATGAAAAGACAAGTCTTAGACTGAGAGAAAATATCTGTGAAATATCTGCAAAATCCAGTAAAGGACTTGCATCCACAATATATAAATTATTCTTAAAACTCAACAGTATCAAAGAAACACATGATTCTAAATGTGTATGCACCAACAACAGAGCCTCACAATATATGAAACAAGTCTGATAGAGCCTAAAGGAAAAACAGACAAATATACTGGGATATATAGATATATATAGATCATAATAGGGAACTTTAACCTCCTTCCAAAAACTGGTAGAACTGCTGGACAGGAAATCAGTAAGGACATGGAAGATCTGAACACAATCAAACAACACACTCTGACAAATATAGAACATTTGATCCAACAACATCAGAATTTTTTTTCTTCAAATGTCTATGGAACATGTGAACATGTGCTAAAACAGACCATATCCCATATCTTAGGCCATAAAACAAGTTTAAATAACTTGAACAAATTCAAAAGAACTTAAATCATAGTTTGCTCTCTGATCAAAAAAGAATCAAAGTAGAACTCAGTAACAGAAAATCACAATCCCAGAGAATCCAGATGCCACTGGCCTGGGTAGTAAATAAAAGAATACCCTCTGGAAACTGGTCTTCCCTGTGGCTTAGTTGGTAAAGAATCTGCCTGCAATGCAAGAGTCCCAGGTTCCATCCCTCGGTTGGAAAGATCCCCTGGAGAAGGAAATGTAACCCACTCCAGTATTCTTGCCTGGAGAATTTCATGGACAGAAGAACCTTGTAGGCTATAGTCCATGAGATCACACAGAGTCAGACAGGACTGAGCAACTAACACTTTCATTTTCACTTTCTTCCTCTGGAAACTAGACTGTGAGTCTGCTTCTCCTCAAGTTTCTACAGCTACTTTCGAAGTAGATGAAACATTTGTTTGCATCAAAACTCTTTTCCGTTATAGTAGTTTCATATTATAATTGGCAAATGAGCAATGCTATAAACTGAAATTAAAAACACATTTGTAGTAATCTTATTTACAAACCAACTTTTGGGATACTACATATTAAATTGAGACTAATGCTACTTATTATATAAAATGAATACTTTACCTTCTAATGGAGTGTCTAAAAGATCAGCATGCTTTGTTTTCACATGAGTTTCCATATCTTGACTATTATCTTCTATTTTTTCACAGAATGGACATTCAGGAGGACTGTACATCGTTTCATAAATTGATTCTTTAATTTTGGTTCGGTCAGACTGTCTTTCCGTACTTTTCAGGAATTTTCTAGATTCAGTTAAGTTCTCTGAATAAAAGTCTTTATGTTTTAAAGTACCATCCTCAGGCAGGCTTTGAGCTGAAATCTTCGGCTGATTAGATGCACAAGCTGAATGAACACTTGAATTAATGTCTGCTCTACACTGTAGGCTGCTGTCCTTCCTGTTATCGGAAGTTCCATACTGTATTGTATTAATCCTCTCAAAGTTTCTTTCTAGTTCATTTTGCTCAAAATGAGCAGTTTCAATATGAAAACACATTTCATCATAATTCACACCTGACAACTTGCAAAATGGACATATAACTTCATTTTCCATGTGAACAGTTAGGTGAGCCTTCATGTCTGGTTCTGAGGATATTGTTTCACCACAAATATCACAAGATAGCATGGTAGAGCAGGTAACTAGAAAAGAATACAATGTTATTTATGTTAGAAAGTAAGAGCTGAAGAAAAAGAAAATACATTTTATAAAAGGATTTGGAACAACTATATATGTTATTTATGACTAGATTATTTAGATGAAGAAATTTTCAATGTCCTTACTGTTCCTCAAATATACTAATTTATTTATAAATCTCAACTACTGTATTTCAAGTTAATGGTTTGGATAAAACAAAGGCAAAGCGAAAGTGAAGTTGCTCAGTCGTGTCTGACTTTTATGGACTGTAGTCCATCAGGCTCTTCCATCCATGGGGTTTTCCAGGCAAGAATACTGGAGTGAGTTCTTATTTCCTTCTTCAAGGGATCTTCCTGACCCAGGGATGGAGCCCTGGGTCAGATTCTTTACTCTCTGAGCCACCAGGGAATCCCTAAACAAAGGCAATGATACTGCAAATTGAAATAAAAAATTTTTCAAAAATTTCAGTGTGTCTGGACTGAGGTAAAGAAAAAATAATGTATATAAACTCGCCCAGGTAAAATAAGCCAAGTAAGAGAAAACAAAGAGAAGAAACCTTATCAACCAATATATCTAAATACAAAAACTTTAAAGTTAACAATCAGTTGCGCAAATAAACAAATTCCATGATAGCAGCTAACAGTTGAAGAGTTTTATATGTCAAACTAATTAAAGCACCATTACTATCATTCTGGGCTTCACTGATGGCTCAGCGGTAAAGAATCTACCTGCAATGCAGGAGACGCAAGTTGGATCCCTGGGTCGGGAAGATCCCCTAGAGGAGGGCATAGCAACCCACTCCAGTATTCTTGCCATGAAAATCCCATGTACAGAGGAGCCTGTCAGGCTATAGTCCATGCGGTTGTAAGGACTGAATTGACTGGGCACACACGATCATTCTAAATGAAGGAAACTGGCTCAAAGTCACCAGCACCAGAAAATGATTAGCCCAAATGCTAACCCAGTCAGGCTCCAGAGGTGCACTCTCCACCCAAAACATAAAAGCACAGTGAACACAGTTAAAAAGAGCACTGATTCCAGAGTCAAGAGAACTGGGTTATAATCTCAGGTTTCATAATTTTAGATGACACACCTCCCCTTTCTGAGGTTCGGCCTACAAAATGAGTTACACTGAATCAGCAGTCACTTCTGGGTTTTACAAATTTCTGGCTCTGACACAAATTTTGCTAAGAAGTTTTTCAAAAGCAAGCACAGTCACAACCTTTCTACTACCTAGACTATCTTTCAGCTAGAAACTGTTTTAAAACAAAGAGAAAGTGAAAATAAGGAAACTATCCCCACTATTTAAATAAATTTAGTTTAATAAGATCGCCCAACTTCGTCTCCCTGCCCCCCACCCCTTTTCCTCAGACAAGTGAAAACAGTCTCTGATTTTGATGTAAATTCTCCCAAACCATCAGTGCAAAGAACGTGACACTCATTTCTCTTCTTTTCCCGGGCCGGGACCCAGAATGGTGTGCTTGAGCTCCCCAACACTTAGAGCAAGTGGATGACACATGTGTGGAGGTCGGCGGAAGGTGCCGGAGCGTGCCCAAAGGTCCATGGCAACGTCCCAAGGCCAGGATATGAAACCAGTCCCGATACTAACTGGGTCAAAGCATTCGGCCTAGGGATCCGGGGCTGGGACGGTCAGTTCCTACCGGCCTGAAGAGCCGGCCGCTGTCACACTGCCCTTCTTCTTCGGATCCCGCAGCAGATGCCGTCTGGCTCGCGGGCAAAGGAGTGCTGCGCGCTGTCGATTCCCTTTCCCGGCCTGAAAAACTGAGGTAGGCCCTTATTTTTACCCAGACACTGACGGTTAACCGAGAAGAGAACCAGCGACTCTGAAAAGCCTCAGCCTCCGGATGCACATTCAAAAAAGCTTTTCCTCTCTTCCCCGGAAGAGAAGGAATCCCAGCATGAACCTCTGCACGCTAATCTGGGTCGTGGTGGATTGTGGGAGTCGTAGTCGTTTCCCCGTCAAGGTTCCAACGCCTAATTTAAGACGAGACACTAGACTCAGAGGTCTCTATGAATGAATTCTCAGGTTGTGTCCTAAGGCATTACACGAATCCACAATATCCACTGTCAATGGCACCCCACTCCAGCACTCTTGCCTGGCAAATCCCATGGATGGAGAAGCCTGGTAGGCTGCAGCCCGTGGGGTCGCTAGGAGTCGGACACGACTGAGCGACTTCACTTTCACTTTTCACTTTCCTGCATTGGAGAAGGAAATGGCAACCCGCTCCAGTATTCTTGCCTGGAGAATCCCAGGGACGGGGTAGCCTGGTAGGCTGCCGTCTCTGGGGTCACACAGAGTCGGAGACGACTGAAGCGACTTAGCAGCAGCAGCAGGGCCTGACTGAGTAGCACTCTCACATTATCAAGCAAGGGCTTATAATGTTACAGCGTGCCAAAGTCCTCTAACTATGGAGGGTGGCAAAGACCTGTTCTTGCTTCACGGTTACAAGATAACGCTATTTTGATCCCTGAATTAAAAATATGAAACAGCTCTTGGTACTTAAAAAATACAATATCAGAATTTAAAAAATCATATTAATAGAGAGCTGTAAGATAACCCAAAATTTTCTCAGAAAAGAGAACAAAAAGAACAAGAGATGGAAAACAGAAGCTTCTTTGGGGAAGGAATCATGTGTTATTTATCTTGCATATTCTGTGCCTAGAACTACATAGAGAAAACAACCTGTTTTCAATACTGCTTGTTCAACCCCAAGGTTGAATCATGTGTTGAACAAGGCTGTATGTGTGTTATAAAAAATCAAGAGTACTTTACTTGGAGTTATTTCATACATCAGTGGCTACTATTTTGCAAAAAAAAAAATCCACAGATGTCACGGCATCCAAAAATTTTCAACTGAAAGGTTGAAACAAATGAGCAGAGAAGATAGGAAGCAGTGAATGAGGTTGAAGAAAATGAAGCTCCACGAGGTCAGGATTTTTATCCGTTGTGTACACTATTGTACCTCCAACATCAAATCAAGTCTGGCACAGATTAGTCCCTCCGTCAATACTACGTTGTAAGATGAATAAATGAATGGATGGAAGCTTGGGCGGATGGATGAACAAAAGAACGAACGGGTGAATGACAGAACTGGCAGGGAGCACTACTGCTGTCAGGGCAGTAGGACACACTTCTGCCACAGCAACGCGCAGAGTTAAAATCCCAGAGTCTAGAAGTCGCCGGATCCTCCATGAGTGGGTGGGGCTGGGGCGTCCGCGTCTCTCCGCCCCTCTGCCTGTCGGAGCAGCAGCTTCGCCGCCGCCGCTGCCGCCGCCGCCACCGCTGCCGCGTGCAAGGGCTTCTGGGAGCCCAGACTTGGGGGTCTAGAGTAAGGGGCGCAGGAGGCCGCCATCTTGCGTTGTGAGCCTGGTCTCTGTACTCATAGCTAGGGGCGGAGGGCTGACCCCACAGTTACCGCAGCAGCCGCCACAGCCGGAGACTGGGAAGTCAGGGCGCCGGCTAGTGCCACATTAATGGGTAAGTGGGAGTGACACACGCCAGGTGGGGTGAGCCTCGGGTTTGGTCCTTTCGGGAGCTACTAGTTCCTGAGGCCACTGTTTTTATCTTCCCCTACAATTGGAGAAGGAAATGGCAACCCACTCCAGTGTTCTTGCCTGGAGAATCCCAGGGACGGGGGAGCCTGGTGAGCTGCCGTCTCTGGGGTCGCACAGAGTCGGACACGACTGAAGCGACTTACCAGCAGTAGCAGTAGCAGCAGCAGCAGCAACAAAGGGTTCCGGGCTGGGCCGGGTTCTCTCAGCTTCTCCAGAGGGAGACGGCGGGGGCGTGGCGGCCAGACCTTTCCCTTGAGGACGCGAAGGCGCAGGGAGCTCAGAGCCTCCCCGAGAGCCAGGCTGATGATGCTCAGGAGCTTTAGGCACAGGATCCTCTCGCCGCTCTGCTCCGCTGTCTCTCGGCAGTTATTAGTATTTTTTTTTTCTTTCGGTACATGGTCTTATCGGACGTTGCCTGCCACTTCAGGGGCTCAGCAATCTGTTCCGCTTGTTAGAAGTTCTTTTGTGTCCAGAATAAGGCAGGTTCAGCCCCAGGGGCCTACGTGTCGCACCCTCTACCTCCAGCGCTGCCGTCCACCTGGCGCAGATGCCTGGAAGGGCTCAGTGCTGACGCGGGCCAGCGCGGGTTAGATGCTTCTGCTAGATCACTTCCAAGGTGACAGTTTAATAGTGTCTCCTCACTAATGCACAAGAGTTGAGAGGAATTGAAATCTGTGAGAAGGGATAGTGCTACTTCAAAAGAATATGACACTGGCATTTACTCTTCGTTTTTTTTTGAACACTTTTTAAAAAAACCTGATCTGATGTCTCTTAGTTACAGCATTCCATGATTTATATTTTATTTTAAAAAAGTGACTTTCTCTCATGGTAAACAGGAATAGCTCTGTCCTTTAGATCTTCAGGTACTGCTTGTTTGCTTGTAGGGGTTCTGATTGCTGCACTTTCCCCTTTGTACTGATCTTGTCATTTTACTAACAGACACCCAAGCCCATAGAAACGCAGGCTTTATGGAGACAAGAAATTCCGTTAATATGTTTTAGAAAAAGTTCAGATTCCAGTTGTTTGCCTAACCTCAGCACAGTTTTTTCAAAGAGTGGAGTCAAAAATAAGCTTATGACTGAAAAAAAAAAATTCCTCTGGCAACATTATAGTGTTTGATTGGCATTTCTTATATTTGAAATAACTTGTATGAGACAGCAGGCTTTGAAGTATAGTCTTTTAAGCTATATTCCAGAGAAAGAAAATCCCCTTGGGTGATGCAGCTTTAAAAAATCATTTTCCTTGAACTTTATATCCCCTTTAAAGCAACTGCAGTGAGGATGCAGATGTTAAATAAGAGACAAGAAGTTAGTACTATAGAAGGAAAACAAATAATATATGAGTTGCTGGCGTGAGATTTTATTTTGTTAGCATTTATACTGAAAGATTTTAATTTGTCATTGCCTAGATTGATGATCTTAGGAGTACTGTCTGCTGTGTGTGATGGGAGGCACAAGGTAATTCAATCAGATGTGGGGAGAAGATATTAGAACTTATGCTTATCTTATAAAACTATTTTTAAAAAAATTTCTGTGAATTTATAATTGGATAGTTTATTAAGTTAGTAATATGCATATATAAATAAACAAGCATATTGAGGGTGCATTCCCAAATGTATTTTGTGTGCATAGGATATGTGATCAAAAGTTTAGAGGCCAGTGGCTTAGAAGATGCCTAATGTATAGGTGGTAAATATTGTAAAGAGGTCTGTTGCTGCGAACATTTCATTTTGCTAAGATATTATACTGTTAAGTGTAATTCAACAACTAATATGAAGCCCAGTTTGCTTGGTAATTAACTTTGTTTTTCCCTTCCAAGCCTAAGCTTTTATTAGTGCAACAGAGCTTTTATATATAAAATAGAGAATAATGCTAAACGTTATTAAGAAAGTTAGATTGAACTGTTTCTAGACATAAGTATTTGTAGGTGCACACAGTATTGCTAAAATTAATTTATTGACTGTTTTATAAAGATATTGGTTGATTATACATGTATTTTAGTTGCACAACTATATACATGTGTTAAGAGGTGCAAAGTACTTTTTAAAGCATTGTAAAGTCCTCAGCCCTTTCCATTCTACCTTTAGTTCCACCACTAAAGAAATTTCTCTGTCTTTACCAGTGACCTGATTATCAAGTCTACCTTCCTATGGCACTTGACTTATTGCAGACACTTAAATATTTGCGGGATAAATCGATGAATGAATAAATTGAGTGACTATTTTTTTTTTAGTGTCACTGCAACTGAAATATTTCTTTATCTTTTAAATTCCCTTCTTTTTCATGACTCTTATTTTCTTCTGATCCTTCTATTTATGTTTGGTTTCCTTTGCTTTCCATGGAAATGTGAACATTCTTAAGATTTCTCCTTTGGGCATCTTTCTTTTATAGCTCTAATGCTCTTGAATGATCATTCAATACTCTTTTCCTGAGTTTGACTCATAATTTTTAACCATCTATAAATCAAAACCTTCTGTTTGTGCTCTATGTACTATAAATTTAACACATTTAAGATTAAAGTCACTATACATTATTAGAGTGGCTGCAGTAAACAATAACAAAATTCTAATAAGGGTAGCCAGGATACAGAGCAACAGTAATAGCTAATGAAAATGCAGAGTGGTATACTTACTTTTCAGAATGGCAGTTGTAAAATGTGGAGCATATGCTTGTCCTATTATCCATAGATTCTACTCCTACACATTTACCTGAGAGAAATGAAAACTTATATTTACACAACCTGTACATTGAGTGTTTATAACAGTTTTATTTGTAACTGCCCTAAACTAGAAACCACCTAAATGTCCTTAAGCTAGTGAATCAATAAACTATGGTATATCTGTATAATAGAATATTACTAAACAATAAAGAATGAATTTTGATACATGCCGACAATATGATGACTCACAGATATACTATGTTAAATGAAGGAAGACAATTAAGACTATATACTGTTATAATTTCATTTATGTGAAATTTGGGTAAAGGCAGAGCTATGGAAATCGTGGTTACCAGGTTTTAGGAGTAGGAGAAGGACTAAATAGGAGCAACATGAGGAAGTTCTGGGGGGAATTATGAAGCTGTTCTATATCTTAATTGTGTTGGTTATATGCCTGAGCATTGTGTCAAGTTCGTAGAATTGTGTACTGAGTGATTTTTGCTGTACATAAATGAAAAATAAAATAATTGAATTCATTGTTTTCAACTCAAAAACGAGGAGGCAAAAACACAAAACCACCACGCCAATCCTCCATCTGTATTCCCTGTCTTGGGTTATTTTGTCCTTATTCTGAAAGAGTTCATGCTGAAAACCATGAAATCATCCTCAACTCCTTTTTCTTTCTTAGCACATATTCCTTATGTTCTCTTGGTCTCTAATTCTTATTGAATCAATATCTGAAATGTTTCTGGCATCAGTCTGTCTTCTGTGTTTTTCAGTGCAGCTACTAATTTACTTTAGGTCTTTTATCATCAATGTTTGAAACAACCTTCTCTTTAATTTCTTTATTCTTCTCCTTAGGATCAAGACCAGATTTCTCAGCTAGATTGCAGGAACTATATATTTCAGCCTTACCTACCTTTCTGGTTTTATCTCCTGCCCCTTTTAAAATATATTTTATGTTTATATGTTTTGTATATTTATAAAATGTTTATGTGTTAATTTTTTAAAATATGTATAATAAAACTACTTAAAGTATAGAAACATTTCAGTATTTTAAATGAAATAATTATACTCTAGTACTGAAAATTGGTATTGTAGTCATAACTCAAGTCCTGACCTATGTGGTTTTAGTTCTTTAGGCAGTTCCTTAAGTAAATGAAAGAAGCCAGACACCAATAAATACATCAGGTGTGCTTACTGAAACTTGATGCCATATTTTGTTGAAAATAAGACAATTCATTGCTGATTATTTCTTGATTTTTCCAGAAGCTGTGATTTAGAAGTTTTTTATCCAGCTGTTTCATGATTGTTTCCTGGCTAACAGTTATTTTAAGATGCACCTCACTTATAGAAAGGTTAAAATACCAGGGATAGGAGAGTGCCTCTCCGAATCAGTGAAATTATGATAATGACTTTGTGTTTAGACCAAAATCTATTATTTGTTTGATAGTAAAGTCCTAAAACATTTGATCGTTTTCCTCCAATTTTGATGTGGGAGTGAGAGGATGTATTCATTGTACATAATTTTCAGGATGAGTTTTGTTGGTGTATTTGATCCACGAGCCTGAATTCAGTTGTCCCAGAGTAAACATCTCATGTTATTTTGAAAGTAATATATATCTATTTTCCTCTCCTAATCTTAAGATGCCATGGCTAGTCCTGGGAAAGATAACTATAGAATGAAAAGTTATAAGAATAAAGCCCTAAACCCCCAGGAGATGCGTAGACGAAGAGAAGAAGAAGGAATACAGCTTCGAAAACAAAAAAGAGAAGAACAGGTAGGTGTTATAAAATATTTAATGCTGTTATTGCTAATTTTTAGATAATTTTAAATGAAAAATTTTTTCTAGGAAATTGAATATAAATGTATTTTTATTAGAATCCAATAATATTAGCAAATTCATGAATCGGAACCCTATGCTATTTTTAATCCCTGACAAGAATGCCTTTTCTATTCCATTGATACACCTTTTATGTCAGTATTTCTACCCCAATATTTCTACCCCCAGACATATTTACTCTTGAGCCTATTTGTATCACTTCCACTGAGCGCTGTAAAATTTGCCCCCTAGAAAAACATTAACTCTATTCATTTGTCACTTTGTGGTTTTCATAATCCTTGCCCCTAAGTTAATTATAATCGTTTTCCTGTGCTGCTTATACTGTTCCTCCTGTAGTCTCATCAGGCAGACCTCTTAGCCTTCTCTGTTTGAGCTTTATATATGGAACATAAGGAATAGAAAAATTCATTTAGAAGAATGCATCTCCACATGTTTCATTCCAAGATACACTGAAATTTAGAAGTATTCATAAATAAGTAGAAGGGTATGGTCCTCACATACATAATTAGAACTACTATGTAAAAGGGACTAGCAATGTAGAAAGTAAAAAAAAGCCTGTTTTAGAAATATGATTATCTCCTCTATTTATAGCATCTAACATAGTCTCTACTATATTACAGTAGGTACTTAAGAAAAAAAAGTGTTGAATAAATGAATAGGAAAAGAACTGTGTAGAGACTGAGAAGAGCAGAATTTCATTTAGCTATCAAAAAGATTATGATACCAGATTTTTTTTATCAGTTTTGACTTATGAAATATACCTGTAAATCATGCTCAGTGACTTGACCATGTCCCTTTCTTCCTCTTTTTTTTTTTCTTTATGTTCACTCAGTTATTAAGCATAGGGTCATCTTTCCTGAGAGTTGTTCTTGTTACTTGTTAGTCCGATATCCTGGCTCTGTTAATATATCACATTATCTCACTCATATAACAGATCTGGTTTCCTTCTTAGATATCTCATAATTCAGTGTAGGCATATGTGTTTTTCCAAGTGCTATAAAATATAAATATGTGTTCTGTTTATGATACTGGAAACTGGTTAAAAGACCTGAGATTAAGAATGCCCCAAAGCAGTCTATAGGACAAGAGCTAATCTAGCCCCAGATGTTTAACTTCTCTTGAATAATTTAGTTGTTTATTGTATGGTGATTATGAAATACTAAAATATTCAGAACTTTAAGCGATAAAATGATTGTTTTGTTTTGTTCACTTAAAGAAAAAAATAATTCTATGGACATTTAGTGTTTTATGGAAAACTTAATATATTATTTCTCTTTATTATAGTTATTCAAACGCAGAAATGTCTCTTTGCCCAGAAATGATGAATCTATGTTAGAAAATCCTATCCAGGATCCAGACATCAGTTCCACTGTACCCATTCCAGAGGTAGATATTACAAATGTATTTCAAATTATATTTCTTCAGTATTTCAGAGATGTACTGCAAAATTATTAATTTAAAATATTTAGATAATAATTATATTTTCTGTGTTATAGGAAGAAGTTATTACTTCAGATATGGTTCAGATGATTTTTTCTAATAATGCTGATCAACAGCTAACAGCTACACAGAAATTTAGAAAGCTGCTTTCTAAAGGCAAGAATTATTTTCAGTGTGCTTATTTGATGTTACTTATTTCCTGATGTTACAGGAATTTGTAGTGCAATTTTGTTAGTTTTTTTTAATTTTAAGACACTTTCTTTGCCAGTACGTCTTGATTTTTTCTATGATAATCTCTTTTTTAAAACCATTATACTGTCAAAGTAACACATGTTGATTGTAGAATATCTGCAAATATAGAAGAATTTAAAGAAGCAAAATAGTCCCAAATCAGTCCCATTGCTAAGAGAGTTAGAGATACATATTTATAAATTCTTACAGAAATATTTTTCAGACTTTTTAAAAATGGCAGCATGACAGGAGAGCATGAATGTAAAATAATTTAATCAGATATTTCTTTTTTTCCAAATTTAAAAAAAATTAATTTGTATTTTATATTGGGTGGGAGTAAAAGCATTAATATTATGTATTATCTTGTTGACGTTTTATAACTTTAAGAGCAGTTTAGGCTGTAGTCTGGAATTTACATTTTGAAGGATCCAGACTTTTCATGTAGAACACCAAAACAAAACTTTGTAGTATTTTACTAGCTTTGCAGAAATCTCCCAATTTTTGAAAAAGTTAGGATAGCAAATTTGTAGAAAAAAGAAAAGGAAGAAAGTCTATTCCTTTTTTTTTTTTTTTTTCTTTTGACCACATTGCTTGACTTGTGGGATCTTAGTTCCCAACCATTGAACCTGGGCCACCTGCATTGCAAGTGCACTGGACTGCCAGGGAATCCCAGAAATATCTTTATTTTAAGTTTGCATTTATTTTAAATTTGCATTTAAACTTCTCAGAGGTTTTATTATTCTCATAAGTCCTCACCTATAATGAGAGTTTAATCAAGAATTCTACATAGTTCAGTAGCATTTTTGTAAATAACATCTTGAGAAGATAGGACTTGTCTGGCTGAAAGACATTAGGCAGTTCATGGTTGATAGTGAAAGGGACATCCCTGGAAATTGGAGTATGGTTATGAAGAATTAGAAGGACTGTCACCCTTAGAAGGATTATTATCCTTTGATTGGTGTTTTGAGTATTGGACTGAAATACTCCCATACTGTAAAGGTGACCTGCTAAATAGCCTTTATGAATTTTAAATATTTGTTTAGGAAATATTTTAAAATTTTCTTACTGTTACACTAATGAAAAAGAATTTGCCTTTTTGTGTACTTTTTTTTTTTTTTTGCAGCAAACATTACACTTATGAGAGCATTTGTCTTCTTCAGTTACATCCAGCTAAAGGTTTCAAATCTGGCAGTGAAATCTAGAAAGAGTTATTTTGTGTGTCCTGTTAACTGACACAGGGTCCAGATCATTGTGCTTTTGTATCTGCATAATAGCTTCATTCTTTTTTAATTTTTAGAACCTAATCCACCAATTGATCAAGTTATACAGAAACCAGGAGTGGTGCAGAGATTTGTCAAATTTCTTGAAAGACATGAAAATTGTACATTACAAGTGAGTTCTGTAGTTTATGTTCTTAATTATCTCGTTCCAGAAATGACGTAGGATTAGTTTCTAGTGAAAGCAACTTCTACAGTAGTGAATATATTGTAAGCATTCAGTAAAAATCAGTAGGTGGCGATTAAAGGTGGTGCTACCTGTCTTGCCCTGGTCAAGTTTACAGTGCTAATTTTTTCTAGAAACTATTACTTTCTCTGAAACTATTATCATTAAACAATTTTTTTTGAAAAATATATTTTAAATCATTTGTAATTTTAAGAAAAGTTTTATAGTTGTCAACCTTTAATAACTTTTGCTTTAGAAAATCATAAATCAAAATCTTAACTTTCTTAATGGTTAAATTAATTTTGGCTCCTAACTAAAGTTGTAACTTTTTAGTATAAACTCTTGTACCTCTTAAAACATTTTTATCTGATTGATCAGTTCCTTTTTTTTCTTTTTTAAGAAAGAACAAATCAGTATAAATCTACTTAAAATGTGACCAAAGTTGAGTGTGTCTTAAAGAGTGTTGCTTCTCAGTTATATTGAAAATTTAAAGATGTCTTCCAAATAATTGACTACTAAAAGTATTGAAGTTTACAAATATTTTACTGTTTAAGATTGTTCTTCCTGACTTTCATTCTTATATATATAACCTACACCTACTTTCTCAATGCTCTTATTGGTATTGGAGAACTGTTCCTGATATTTGAATAATTTGAAATTACATCTTAGAATAGTGTTCCACTTAATCTGAGTAATTTGGGAAAGATCCTGTCTCTAGGTGTAAGCGAAGAAATGTGCTGCACTTGTGAATATTATCCATCATGAGCTTTATAAAACATGCTGAGAATGTTTACAATAAGGACAGTCTTATTGTCAATTAAGTGGTAGTGCTATAAGGACTGTTCAGTTCAGTTCAGTCGCTCAGTCGTGTCCGACTCTTTCCGACCCCATGAATAGCAGCACACCAGGCCTCCCTGTCCATCACCATCTACCAGAGTTCACTCAGACTCACGTCCATAGAGTGCGTGATGCCATCCAGGCATCTCATCCTCGGTCGTCCCCTTCTCCTGTTCCCAGTCCCTGCCAGCATAAGAGTCTTTTCCAATGAGTCAACTCTTCGCATGAGGTGGCCAAAGTACTGGAGCTTCAGCTTTAGCATCATTCCTTCCAAAGAAATCCCAGGATTGATCTCCTTCAGAATGGACTGGTTGGATCTCCTTGCAGTCCAAGGGACTCTCAAGAGTCTTCTCCAACACCACAGTTCAAAAGCATCAGTTCTTCGGTGCTCAGCCTTCTTCACAGTCCAACTCTCACATCCATACATGACCACTGGAAAAACCATAGCCTTGACTAGACGGACCTTAGTTGGCAAAGTAATGTCTCTGTTTTTGAATATGCTATCTAGGTTGGTCATAACTTTTCTTCCAAGGAGTAAGCATCTTTAATTTCATGGCTGCAGTCACCATCTGCGGTGATTTTGGAGCCCCCAAAAATAAAGTCTGACACTGTTTCTACTGTTTCCCCGTCTATTTCCCATGAAGTGATGGGACCGGATGCCATGATCTTCATTTTCTGAATGTTGAGCTTTAAGCCAACTTTTTCGCTCTCCTCTTTTACTTTCATCAAGAGGCTTTTTAGCTCCTCTTCACTCTGCCATAACGGTGGTGTCATCTGCATATCTGAGGTTATTGATATTTCTCCCAGCAATCTTGATTCCAGCTTGTGTTTCTTCCAGTCCAGCATTTCTCATGATGTACTCTGCATAGAAGTTAAATAAGCAGGGTGACAACATACAGCCCTGACGTACTCCTTTTGCTATTTGGAACCAGTCTGTTGTTCCATGTCCAGTTCTAACTGTTGCTTCCTGACCTGCATATAGGTTTCTCAAGAGGCAGGTCAGGAGTCTGGTATTCCCATCTCTTTTAGTATTCTGCACAGTTTATTGTGATCGACACAGTCAAAGGCTTTGGCATAGTCAATAAAGCAGAAATAGCTGTTTTTCTGGAACTCTCTTGCTTTTTCGATGATTCAGCGGATGTTGGCAATTTGATCTCTGGTTCCTCTGCCTTTTCTAAAACCAGCTTGAACATCGGGGAATTCACGGTTCACATATTGCTGAAGCCTGGCCTGGAGAATTTTGAGCATTGCTTTACTATTATGTGAGATGAGTGCAGTTGTGCGGTAGTTTGAGCATTCTTTGGCATTGGCTTTCTTTGGGATTGAAATGAAAACTGACCTTTTCCAGTCCTGTGGCCACTGCTGAGTTTTCCAAATGTGCTGGCATATTGAGTGCAGAACTTTCACAGCATCATCTTTCAGGATTTGAAATAGCTCAACTGGAATTCCATCACCTCCACTAGCTTTGTTCATAGTGATACTTTCTAAGGCTCACTTGACTTCGCATTCCAAGATATCTGGCTCTAGATTAGTGATCACATCATCATGATTATCTGGGTTGTGAAGATCTTTTTTGTACAGTTCTTCTGTGTATTCTTGCCACCTCTTCTTAATATCTTCTGCTTCTGTTAGGTCCATACCATTTCTGTCCTTTATCGAGCCTATCTTTACATGAAATGTTCCCTTGGTATCTCTAATTTTCTTGAAGAGATCTCTAGTCTTTCCCATTCTGTTGTTTTCCTCTATTTCTTTGCATTGATCACTGAGCAAGGCTTTCGTATCTCTTCTTGCTATTCTTTGGAACTCTGCATTCAAATGCTTATATCTTTCCTTTTCTCCTTTGTTTTTCACCTCTCTTCTTTTCACAGCTATTTGTAAGGCCTCCCCAGACAGCCATTTTGCTTTTTTGCATTTCTTTTCCTTGGCGATGATCTTGATCCCTGTCTCCTGTACAATGTCATGAACCTCATTCCATAGTTCATCAGGCCTTCTATCTATCAGATCTAGGCCCTTAAATCTATTTCTCACTTCCACTGTATAATCATAAGGGATTTAATTTAGGTCATTCTTGAATGGTCTAGCGGTTTTCCCTACTTTCTTCAATTTGAGTCTGACCTAAAATCTATCTGTCAACTAGAGTCTTTACGTAGTAGTGCTGTAAGGGCTGGGAATCATGGTTTGGTCATTCACTTTATTTGTAAGCTCTGAGTCCAAACTAAAACCTAAGCCTTCTGATAGCAGTTTATTATTTGGCTCTTCAATTCTAAGTGATTGAAAGAAGAAATGAATGGATAAAATTGAATGTTAGTTTAAACAATACATTGTATAAGACATTGTAGTTACAGATTGGTAAGATATTTTTCTCTTTGTAGAAACTCTTCACTCTGTTGGGGAAGACAAACACCTAAATAGATCTGTGATACTATAGTATGCTTAGTGCTAACAGAAAATTATACAAAGTACTTTGAGAGCAGAGAGAACATAACAGCTTATGTTTACAGTGTTACACAGCTAGTCTTAAGAGGGAATGAGAGTTTAACAGGCTGAATAAAAGGAAAAGTAATTTCAGGTTGTGAAAATAGCATGTGTAGAAAGCACACAGTATTCAAGAATGTTGGGGATTTGAGTGTTTATCAATCATTGTGTGTGTGTTAGTCACTCAGTCGTGTCTCTTTGTAATCCTGTGGACTGTAGCCTTCCAGGCTCCTCTGTTCATGGAATTCTCCAGGCGAGAATACTGGAGCGAGTTGACATTTTGACCTCCAATTAATCATTATGCTTGAAACCTAGTGAAATTCAACAGTGTGTTCTTGGGGCAGCTATATGGTGTGTCATATTATCCAAGTTAATATGAAATATGTTGTTCAAACCATAGATCTAACTATACCAAAGAATGCCATACAATTGCACTCATCTCACACACTAGTAAAGTCATGCTCAAAATTCTCCCAACCAGGCTTCAGCAGTACATGAACCGTGAACTTCCAGATGTTCAAGCTGGATTTAGAAAAGGCAAAGGAACCAGTGATCAAATTGCCAACATCTGCTGGATCATCGAAAAAGCAAGAGAGTTCCAGAAAAACATCTATTTCTGCTTTATTGACTATGCCAAAGCCTTTGACTGTGTGGGTCACAATAAACTGTGGAAAATTCTGAAAGAGATGGGAATACCAGACTCCTGACCTGCCTCTTGAGAAACCTGTATGCAGGTCAGGAAGCAACAGTTAGAACTGGACATGGAACAACAGACTGGTTCCAAATAGGAAAAGGAGTATGTCAAGGCTGTATATTGTCACCCTGCTTATTTAATTTATATGCAGAGTACATCATGAGAAACGCTGGGCTAGAGGAAGCACAGGCTGGAATCAAGATTGCCGGGAGAAATATCAATAACCTCAGATATGCAGATGACACCACCCTTATGGCAGAAAGTGAAGAAGAGCTAAAGAGTGTCTTGATGAAAGTGAAAGAGGAGAGTGAAAAAGTTGGCTTAAAGCTCAACATTCAGAAAACGAAGATCATGGAATCCGGTCCCATCACTTCATGGGAAATAGATGGGGAAACAGTGGAAACAGTGGCTGACTTTATTTTTTTGGACTCCAAACTCACTGCAGATGGTGATTGCAGCCATGAAATTAAAAGACACTTGATTCTTGGAAGAAAAGTTATGACCAACCTAGACAGCATATTGCAGAGCAGAGACATTAATTTATCAACAAAGGTCTGTCTAGTCAAGGCTATGGTTTTTCCAGTGGTCATGTATGGATGTGAGAGTTGGACTGTGAAGAAAGCTGAGCACAGAAGAATTGATGCTTTTGAACTGTGGTGTTGGAGAAGACTCTTGGGAGTCCCTTGGACTGCAAGGAGATCTAACCAGTCCATCCTAAAGGAAATCAGTTTTGAATATTCATTGGAAGGACTGATGCTGAAGCTGAAACTCCAATACTTTGGCCACCTGATGCGAAGAGCTGATTCATTTGAAAAGACCCTGATGCTGGGAAAGATTGAGGGCAGGAGGAAAAGGGGATGACAGAGGATGAGATGGTTGGATGGTATCGCCAACTCGATGGACGTGGGTTTGGGTGAACTCCGGGAGTTGGTGATGGACAGGGAGGACTGGTGTACTGCAGTTCATGGAGTCGCAAAGAGTTGGACACGACTGAGTGAATGAACTGAACTGAACTATACTAAGTTCTGTTCTGAGAGTGCATTTATCAGTCCAATAAAGTTACCCTAGGTACCTAACTAATACAATTGGCTATATAGTACTGTACTGTAAAAGGTTTATAATATTTTCCACACAAATAATACATAAAAAACAACCAAAAAATAAAACATTTTTAATCTCATAGTATACTACTACCTTGAAAAGTACAGTAGTGTAGTACAGCAGCTGGCAGGCAGGGGCTGACATGCCAGGCGAGAAGAGTTACTGACTGGAGGAGGGAGAGAAAGTGGGAGATGATAGAGCTGAAGGATTTTCAACAATAGGAGATGGAGGTTAAGCTACAGTTTCACTCTTGCCTGATGTTGATGGAACACACGTTCACATCTTTGAAAGTTAGCATCTTGAAGGCTCATATGTAGGGGACTTACTGTAATTGAGAGGCCTCAAACTGGGGACCTACATGTTTGGCCTGCACATGTTTTAAAATATATTAATTCAGATATCAGGCTTTCAGAAGTTGAAGAATTTCAAATGGAAGTCTAGATTTAGGGCTTCTTTTTACAAATCAGAAGAATTGGCATTGTTGCCACATACTAAAGATCTAGTGGAGTCGAATAGGAGCTCTGCCCGCCCCCCCTTTTTTTTCTTTTTTAAAAATATAACCATTTTCTCTAGTTTTATCTGTACTTTTCATGCCTTTCACCAATGCTTTTTATTACACTTTTATTAATCATAATAATACCTACCTTAATGTGAGAAGTTGTCTAGGCCAAATATTTTTAAAGCTATTGTCACTATCCTCACTCCTTAATTTGCAGGTCTAATTTGCTAGTTTGTTAGAGAACCATGAGTTAAATTTTTTTCAATTGCATCATTATAAATCCATCACAGATAAGTATATCTGAATTCTGATTGTTATGAGTAACTTCCCAGAGGCTCTGCTGCTTGAAAGAGTTACACAAGTTCTTGTGGCTCTGCTAATAATGAACTCTTTCACCTTGAACTAACCACCTAAATGTATGGCTTTATAGTTTTTCTTACTTCTTAAGTGAGGAAGTTAGGAATAGATGATCCTTAGGGAAACAAAAGTAACCTTTTATGATTCTAAGTTCCATAAATATTCTATTAATTAAGTAGTGTGTATCATTTTGTTTTAAACTGCTTGATTTAGAATACCTGGCTCCCTAATAGTAAACATCAGGGGTCTTAAGAAATATAAATTCAGATGTGTTCATTTATTGTCCATGGGTTTATAAATTTTTGTTATATTCTTCTCATTTCTTATTTTTCCAGATTAAAGAGTCCTTTTTTAAAAAAATATTTTTACCTATCAAATCTGATTTCACATTGAATCTTATTTATCGTAAGTGAATCTTTCTCTCAGACTTATTCAGCTAAGTCTTGACTCCCTCTCTTCTCCCTTTCTTCCTCTTTCTGACATTTCTTTGGGGCTTTCATTTATTTTGCTTTTATTTTTCCTTAGTTTGAAGCTGCGTGGGCATTAACTAATATAGCATCTGGAACTTTTCTGCATACCAAAGTAGTGATTGAAACTGGGGCTGTTCCAATTTTTATCAAACTTCTTAATTCAGAGCATGAAGATGTTCAAGAACAGGTAAGTTTCTAACTTAAACTGTTTTATCTACTAGATTTTAATTTTCTGTTGGAAGTATCATTTGTGATTATGATTTAAAATTCATTTTTACCAAGTTGCCTGTGCATTACATTTGTGAGAATATAATAATTTCTGTTTAGTGTCAAATTGGAAGGAAGAATGAACTGTTTTAGGTATAGTCCTGGCTCCTTTGTACATAGATTTCAGCTATTGAGAATTACTATTCCCATTTATAGAAGAGCATACTGAGACCCAGAAAAGATAGTAATTTACCCAAAGTCACAGCGAAGGACTGAGCCAGGTTTTAAACCTGGCTGACTTTTAAACCAGTCTGACTCCTTGTTCTTTAGATTATTTTATTGTTTCTTTTTAATATGTCCTGTTTTTTTAATAAACCATTTTAGATTAGACTATATATAAATTATCATAGTTGTTGTAACAGGGAAAATTTAATCACATAAGATTTTTACCATCTAGAGAAAGTCAAATGTTTTGTTATTTTTGTTTTGATTCATGTTCATGCAAATTGATCCGTAGATCTCACTACCATTCCATTTGTTTATTTATATATATATTTTTTATAATTTTTCCCACTTGACAATAGTATTGAGAGCTTTTTCTTATGGCATTAATTATTCTTGAAGAACATTTTACTGATTATTCATTATCCATTCAGGTAGCTACCATAATTTATCTATTCCTCAGTAGTTGTACAATTATTTCTAGCTTATTGGTGTTAATATTGTGGTGAGCATCATTATATATCAATCTTGATAGTAATATGTCTTGACATTAATATATGCCTTGATTAGTTCATTAAGGAAAAATGATTATACTCAAAGAAAAGCTTTTAAAGTGCTATTACTATTTCAAAGTTGACTTCCAAAATGTTATAAAAATTGATATGCCACAAACAAAATACTTCCTAGGGTGCAAAATGTCATCATTTTAAAAACTTTTTCTTAAAAATCTGAAAAATAAACTTAGGTCTAGAGTAGATGTTAAAAATATTAGTGTAAATTTTAAATGTTAAAATATAATTTTCCCAGTTGAAAAATTAACATATCTACTTTTGTGCTTATATGAGAAACTTGAAATGAAAATATAATGATCATTTGCATTTGTGTAGTTTCTTATCTAATTGAAATTTAATACATGAATAATTTGATCTTTTACTGTCATTTATTTAACCTGGACTATCTCTAAGCTTATTTTTAAGCATTGATTCAAGACAGTGCTCACATTAGCTTTACCTTAGTTTACTATGCTTTATCTCTCCTTCCTTTTTTCTTTTACAAGTCAGTTCCTTCCCAGTGAGTGGATTCTTTGGCATAGTAGCAAACCTCTAGCATAGGTAATTATAAAATTACCTATGTAGATATACAGTTGACCCTTGAACAAAACAGGTTTGAATGCGTTGGTTCACTTACACACAGTTTTTTTTTTTGGTTTGCAATAAATACATACTGCAGTACTACACAATCTGAAGTTGGTTGAGTCTGCAAGTGATCTTGGGTAAGGAGGGCCAACTTTGAAGTTATACGTCGATTTTCTACTGTGCAGGGGTTGATGCCCCTCACTGCCAAATTGTTCAGAGGTCAACCATATTTTGTCTCTCCATGTAGATTCAAAGTAGACAAACTATCTCCTTCTTATAGAGAATAAACATTTCACTAGCATGTAAGAAAAAATTTTTAAATGCCCTGTATTTTAATTTGACTAAGAATATTATTAAAGATACTTTTGAAGTTTTCCTTTCTTGTCTACTAGCATGTTTTTTTTAACATCTTGAAAACTTAACCAGTTTTTTCCTTTTACAATAACATTTCATTCT